>NC_134354.1:489274165-489436665 GCF_048569485.1 Anomaloglossus baeobatrachus
GCACACTAGTGGAGCGAACGCAGGTAGGAGCTTTGTGCGGCTTACGCTGCTGTTCGTCTCTTTTGCACCACTAGAAGAGCGGACCTAGGTAGGTGCCATTTCGCACACATTGCCTTTGTCTCTGTGATTATTAACAGAGATCATTCCACACACCCTCCAAGTAAGGGAGGAATTGCTTTACTTACTTATTATATCCTTCTGTGAGTTAACAGAGGTATTGCACTCTGCCATAGTCTGCAGCAAAGTCTTTGCACGGTGGACCCTGACTGTCTGATACTCCTTTCAGTTATTATCAGACAGCCCCCCGTAACAGTTGCCGCCTGTTCGTTTCCAACCACTCTTGTGCTCTATTTTTGGTATTTACCAGATTTTTTCCTCCTGAACTCTTGGGGTAGTAGTTCATAGTTTTTGGGTTGCCTCTATCCCTGAATAGGGAAGGAGTTTACCCTTGAATGGGATATTTACAGTAATGTCATTGGTCTCCTGAACATAACAGATTTCCCTGCCCTCCCCAGCCCTTAACCCCTTCAAGAACGGCCGATTTTGCGCTTTTCATTTTGTTTTCGCCATTGTTCTTCCGAGAGATTTACCTTTTTTATTTTCAGTCAATATGGTCATGTGATGGCTTGTTTTTTTGCGGAATGAGCTGTACTTTTAAATGGAACCATGATTTTTACCATATAGTGTACTGGCAAACAGCAAAACAAATTCCAAATGCGAAAAAATTGCAAAAAAGTGTGATTGCACTATTGTTTTTGAGATATTTTATTCACTGTGTTCACTATATGGTAAAACTGATGTGTCAGTGTGATGCCTGAGGTCATTGCAAGTTCGTAGACACCAAGCATGTATACATTTACTTTTATCTAAGAGGTTAAAAAATCAGAAGTTTGTCCGAAAAAAGTGGCGTACGTTTTGTGCCATTTTCCGCAACTTGTAGCGATCTCATTTTTCGGGATCTATGGCTCAGTGATGGCTTATTTTTTACGACTCGAGCTGACATTTTTATTTGTACCATTTTTTCCAGATGCTACTTTTTTGATCGCCTGTTATTGCATTTTGCGCACAATTTGTGACAATCAAAAAAAGTAATTTTGGAGTTTGGAATTTTTTTGATGCTATGCTGATTACCAATCAGATTAATTGATTTTATATTTTGATAGATCGGGCATTTCTGAACTCGGCAATACCAAATGTGTGTATATTTTTTTATTTTTTTAACCCTTTCATTTTCAATGGGGCGAAAGGGGGGTGATTTGAACGTTTAGGTTTTTTTTATTTTTTTTTATTTTTCAAAACTTCATTTCTCCCGATCAGAGCAGCACCGCTCAGACCAAGATAAATGATCATCTCTTGTAACAGCCAGTACTCGGCTGCTTCTTACAGGACCTGAGTCATGTGAGCTACAGGAGTCATCACATGACCCTGTGCTACCATAACAACCACTGGATCCATGTGATCACATCATGTGACTCCCTGTATCGGCCTGTAAGTAAAGTTTTAGTGCAATCGTGATTATAATGGCGCTGTCACATATTGATAGCGCCATTTAAGGGGTTAAAAGGCACGGGCGGAACGTGATTGCTTTCGTGCCTGGCAGGCACACATGTCAGCTGTACAAATCAGCTGACGTGTGCTGATCGTAGCAGGCTGCTTGCAGCAGCCTGCGGGAATTAACACTCTGACCGCTAGGACATAATTTTACCACCCACGGTCGTTAAGGGGTTAATAATAATAATAATAATAATAATAATCATAACGGTTTGTCCTCCGAGCACCGAACTTGAACAGACTTCCATGAGAAGTTTGAGTTCGAGACACTGACACTAGGTGTTTGATACAAACGCTGCACTTTGCCATTTGGGTTCATTCATCAGTAATCTTTGGCTCTTGTAATGAGGAGAAATTTGCCTGTGTTTATGACCCTTAATGTCGTCAATTTCACTTGGTGTAATATTGTAAGTTATGACTTATTTACAAGGACCCATGGTAACAATCTTGATTACGAAAGCTCTACAATGACACCTTCATTAGTCACATTGCATTGTTAGCTTTGGTTATCACAGGGCGCAGTAAGTGAAAATGTGCTGTAAATTAAAGAACATTTAATGTCATGTAAAAAACGTAATATTTTAGGTCTCTAAAACTAACTTCTTAATACCAAGCTATAGGATTTCTTTTTTTAGCAAGCTATAGTATCACAATAATATATTTAAGGTCCAGTCACACTAAACAACTTACCAGCAATCCCAACAACGATAGGGATCGCTGGTAAGTTGCTAGGAGGTTGCTGGTGAGATGTCACACTGCGACGCTCCAGTGATCCCACCAGCAACCTCACCTGGCAGGGATCGCTGGAGCGTGGCTACACGAGTTGCTGGTGAGCGCACCAGCAACCAGTGACCAGCCCCCAGCGCCGCTGGGAAGATGCTGCGCTTGGTAACTAAGGTAAATATCGGGTAACCAACCCGATATTTACCTTGGTTACCAGCTCACGCAGCTACACGTGCAGAGAGCAGGGAGCAGCGCACACTGAGCGCTGGCTCCCTGCTCTCCTAGTTACAGCACACATCGGGTTACCCGATGTGTGCTGCAGCTAAATGTGCACAGAGCAGGGAGCAGCGCACACTGAGCGCTGGCTCCTTGCTCTCCTAGTTACAGCACACATCGGGTTAATTACCCGATGTGTGCTGCAGCTACATGTGCACAGAGCAGGGAGCAGCGCACACCGCTTAGCGCTGGCTCCTTGCTCTAGCTACAGCACACATCGGGTTAATTAACCCGATGTGTCCTGCAGCTACATGTGCACAGAGCAGGAGCCGGCACTGACAGTGAGAGCGGCGGAGGCTGGTAACAAAGGTAAATATCGGGTAACCAAGGACAGGGCTTCTTGGTTACCCGATGTTTACTGTGGTTACCAGCCTCTGCAGAAGCCGGCTCCTGCTGCCTGCACATTAGTTGTTGCTGTCTCGCTGTCACACACAGCGATCTGTGCTTCACAGCAGGACAGCAACAACTAAAAAATGGCCCAGGACATTCAGCAACAACCAACGACCTCCCAGCAGGGGCCAGGTTGTTGCTGGATGTCACACACAGCAACATCGCTAGCAACGTCACAAAAGTTGTTCGTTAGCAGCGATGTTGCTAGCGATGTTGCTTAGTGTGACGGGGCCTTAAGTAAGCACTAAAAGGGAATCTGTCAGCAGGTTTATGCTATGTAAGCTGAGAACAGCATGCTTCAAAGGTTAAAGAACAAAAAGCAGCTGTGCTTCTCTTATCTGTGTGTGAGCTATTGTTTATATAAACTAAAAGGTTTAGAACCCTGTGATTAGCATTACAGGACTAGAAACTCATGTGCATGGTAGTCAGACACACCCCCTGCTGTGATTGACACCTCACAGTTAATGCACAATCTCTATTGAGAGTCCATGTGTGAGGGGCTAAAAATCACAGCTCTGGTGTTTTCTTGAATGTAAGTTCTTTGTTTCAGAATGGCTTCAACCAGTAATCTATGTTATACACCCTTGGATTCAGAATCTCCTTGCCTACATTATTTTGCTATGAGATGTAGAAGCAAGATCCTGCTAACAGATTCCCTCCTTTAACATGCCCGTTAAAACAGGGCATACTAGATATACACAGTATAAAGTTTTAGGGCGATGAATATACTGTCCTTTAAAGGGAATCTGACACCAGATTTTTGTCACCTAATCTGAGAACAGCATAATGTAGAGGCCGAGACCCTGATACCAGCGATGTGTCACTTATTGGGATGCTTGCTGTAGTTTTCATAAAGTCACTATTTACAAGTACATTTCAATAAATTAGAATATCATCAGAAAGTTAATTTATTTCAGTAATTCAATACAAAAAGGGAAACGCATATATTATATAGAATCATTACAAGCAGAGTGATCTGTTTCAAGTGTTTATTAGTGTTGAGCCACCCCCCTAGTGTTCGAGTTCGGTTCAGTTCGTCGAACGGCAGCTTAGTTTGGCGAACGTTCGACGAACGTTCGACGAATGTTCGACGAACACCTTCGAACCCCATTGAAAACAATGGCAGGCAAACACAAACACATACAAACACATTATACATGTACACATACAGTTAATAAACATTGCCATTACACTTACAGGTCCCCACGACGCGTCCTGCACTCTGTCTCTCGACGCTTTTCCTTCCGATCATCACTGCACCCTCCCGGTAACCAGCACTGATGATAGGACCTTCCGTGATGTCGTCATAGCATGTCACCAGTCACGTGTGTATTATCTCATTGGCTACAGACTGGTCACATGGCTGGACGTCATGCTAGGTCCTGTCAGTGCATCTCTCCGGTACACGGTGCTCGTTTGAGCATCTCCGTGTACTGGCGAGATGCTTGGGCACATGCTTGACTCCACGTTCCTGCATGTGGGCGCTACTTACAGAGTCAGCCCACATGCAAGAACTGGATGCCACAGCCAGTGAATAACGGAGATCACCGTTGCTATAGTAACCCGCTTGTCAGATTACTATTTCAACGTGGCAGCTGTGATGTCACCGCTTACAACCCACAGCCTCTGCTCACCCACTGAATGATTAGACTGCACGGGGAGCAGCAGTGTCTTCCTCCCATGCAGTGCTGTCTGATGTAGCAGAGCTGCATGGGTTGAAGGAAAAAGAAGACAGAAGACCACGATCGTGGAGGGGTGAGAGGGAGTACTAAACATGGAGTCTCTAAGTGTGTCTATGTATTTATTTCTATTAAAGTATTTTTTCTCTGTGTGGTGTCTTTTTTTTAATCCTTTATTGGAGATTCTTAATGGCTGGATCAAACTTGCCTGACATTAAGAATCTCTGGCTTAATACTAGCTAGTAAAACAAAGCTAGTATTAACCCATTATTACCCAGCGAGCCACCCATCACCAGGGCAGCTGGAAGAGTTGGATACAGCGCCAGATGATGGCGCTTCTATGAAAGCGCCATTTTCTGGGGCGGCTGCGGACTGCAATTCGCAGCAAAGGGGCCCAGAAAGCTCGGGCCAGCTTGTGCTGCGGATTCCAATCCCCAGCTGCCTAGTTGTGCCTGGCTGGACACAAAAATGGGGCAAAGCCCATGTCGTTTTTTTTTTGTAATTATTTCATGACATTCATGAAATAATTAAAAAAAGGGCTTTCCTATATTTTTAGTTCTCAGCCGGGTACAAATAGGCAGCTGGGGGTTTGGGGCAGACGTACCTGCCTGCTGTACCTGGCTAGCATACAAAAATATGGCGAAGCCCATGTAATTTTTTCGGTGGGCAAACAACTCCTGCATACAGTCCTGGATGGAAAAATTTCTTCATTAAAATTGTCACTTGTAACCTGGTTAGAGACAGACTAAGAACTTGTTTGTTCGAAACGCGTCCTCTTGTGGGGCAGTTGAATCATATTATGGACTTTTTTAATATGGATTTATAAATAAAAGTGACAATTTTAATGAAGAAATTTTTCCGTGGACTTGATTGCTGGAATTCCTTTCAAAATTATGCCATGAGTTCTGCTACCTTCCTTTTCCCTGCACGGTCCTGGATAAACGGTCTCCTATGAATAACAGGTGAGCTGGACAAAAGCTTTTTTGGTAGTCCTGGATGGAGTATGCTGAGCCTTGTAGTTCTGCTGCAGCTGCAGTCTGCTCTCCTGCATACACTAGTGAATGGAGCATGCTGAGCCTTGTAGTTCTGCTCCCCCTGTCTCTCCCTCCAGCATACAGTCCTGGATGCAGCATGCTGAGCCTTGTAGTTCTGCAGCTGCTGTCTGCTCTCCTGCATACACTAGTGGATGAAGTATGCTGAGTCTTGCAGTTCTGCTCCCCCTGCCTCTCGCTCCAGCATACAGTCCTGGATGGAGGAAGCTGAGCCTTGTAGTTCTGCAGCTGCTGTCTGCTCTCCTCCATACAGACAGACAGCAGCTGCAGAACTACAAGGCTCCGCATACTCCATCCAGGACTGTATGCAGGAGTTTTTTGCCCCCTCCAAAAACAATTACGTGGGCTTCGCCATGTTTTTGTATGCTAGCCAGGTACAGCAGGCAGCTACGGGCTGCCCCCAACCCTCAGCTGCCTATTTGTACCCGGCTGGGAACCACAAATATAGGGAAGCCCTTTTTTTTTAAATTATTTCATGAATTTCATGAAATAATTAAAAAAAAAATGACGTGGGCTTCGCCCAATTTTTGTGTCCAGACAGATGCAACTAGGCAGCTGGGGATTGGAATCCGCAGCACAGGGTGCCCAAGCTTTCTGGGCACCCCTGTTGTGAATTGCAGTCACCAGGCTCCCCAGAAAATGGCGCTTTCATAGAAGTGCCATCTTCTGGCGCTGTATCCAACTCTGCCAGCTGCCCTGGTGACGGGTGGCTCGCTGGGTAAGCTGTATATTATCAACTGGCCCTAAGCTCGAAATTCATGGTGTCACGCCAATATTAGACATGGCCACCATGAATTTCTAGAACAGATAAAGAAAACACAACACACAGAAAAATATTTTTTTTTAGAAATAAAACACAACACAATTAGTGACGCCATCTTTATTGAAATAATGAACCCCCCTCTGCAGTAATCCTGGGTCAAGGGTCCCGTGCCGTCCAATCTGGATCCAATATCATCTGATCGATTTGCTGGAAGGCAAAGCGATCAGATGATATGTCAGGTTCAAGGGCCTGAATCACATGACACAGCAGCTGATTGTATAAACGGCTTTTATAAAATCAGCTGATGCATCAGTGCAAAAACAAACAAACAAACAAACTACACACTTCTCTGCAGACTCCTGTCCAAAAGCAGCAGCTGATAGTTTAGCCAGCCGGGCGGTAAAAAGCTGGCCTCACCTCTCGACTTATAGTGTCAGCTGATTCCGTCAGGTGACCGCATCAGCTGATCATCGCCAGGTCTGAGAGAGAGAAAAGAGAGAGAAAAGAGAGAGAAAAGCGAAAAGGGAGAGAGAGAGAAGAGAGAGAGAGAGAGAAGAGAGGAGAGAGAGAAGAGGAGAAAAGAGAGAGAGAAGAGAGAGAGGACAGAGAGAGAAGAGAGAGGAGAGAGAAGAGAAGAGAGAAGAGGAGAGAAGAGAGAGAGGAGACAGAGGAGAGAGAAGAGAGAGAAGAGAGAGAGGAGAGAGAAGAGAGAGGAAAGAGAGGAGAGAGAGGAGAGAACAATGCAGCCTTATCCGTGAACTGCTCCGATTTTAGACGTGTGTCCCGCGGCTCACAGCTGATGTCCGGCTCCTCCCCTCAGTGCATAATTAAATTAAATTATAAATATAAATAAATGATAATTATAATTTAAAATTAAAAATAAATTAAATTAAATCCTTTACCGGGACGGACGGGACTCAAACTCGTGAACTACTTCTCCTTAGGCAGTAGCTCTACCCATTGAGACACTGCCTCTAATGAAAAGCATTAGGAAAATTTGGTAATCTAAACCTCTGTATTGCAGTAGAGAATCCAGAAGTGGATTATTTGGCTACAAAGAGGAGAGAGAGAGGGAAAATGAGAGAAAAAGAGAGAGAGATAAAAAGAGAGAAAAAAAAGAGAGGGAGAGGGAGAAAGAGAGAAAAAGAGAGAGAGAGAAAAAGAGAGAGAGAGAAAAAGAGAGAGAGGGAGAAAGAGAGAAGAAGAGAGAGAGAGAAAAAGAGAGAAAGAGAGAGAAAGAGAAAAGAGAGAGAGAGAAAAAGAGAGAAAAAGAGAGAAAAGGAGAGAACAAGAGAGAGAGAAAAAGAGAGAGAGAGAAAGAGAGGAGAGAGAGAAGAGAGAGAGGAGAGAGCAATACAGCCTCATTCCGTGAACTGCTCCGATTTTAGAGGTGTGTCCCGTGGATCACAGCTGATGTCCGGCTCCTCCCTTCAGTGCATAATTAAATTAAATTGTAATTATAAATAATAATTATAATTTAAAATAAATTAAATTCTTTACTGGGTCGGCCAGGACTCGAACTCGTGAAGTAATTCTCCTTAGGCAGTAGCTCTACCCATTGCACCGCTGACTGTAATGAAAAGTATAGGAAGATTTGGTAATCTTGACCTCTGTATTGTAGTAGAGAATCCAGAAGTAGATTATTCAGCTACAGGGATGGATGGAGGGACGGATGGATGGAGAGAGGGATGGATGGAGGAATGGAGGGATGGATAAATGGATGGAGGGATAGATGGAGGGAGGGATGGAGAGATGGATGGAGGGATAGAGGGATGGATGGAGGGATGGAGGGATGGAGGGAGGGATGAAGGGAGGGATGAGTGGATGGAGGGAGGGATGGAGGGAGGGATGGAGACATGGATGGAGGGATGGATGGATGGATGGAGGGACGGATGGAGGGATAGAGGGACGGATGGAGGGATAGAGGTATGGAGGGATAGAGGGATGGATGGAGGGATAGAGGGATGGATGGAGGGATAGAGAGATGGATGGAGGGATGGATGAAAGGATGAATGGAGGGAGGGATGGATGGATGGAGGGATGGATGGAGGGATGGATGAATGGATGGAGGGATGGATGGAGGGATGGATAGAGGGAAAGATGGAGGGATGAATGGATGGAAGGATGGATGGATGGAGGGATAGAGGTATGGATGGAGGTATGGATGAATGGATGGATGGATGGTTGGAGGGATGGATGGAGGGATAGAGGGATGGATGGAGGGATAGAGGGATGGATGGAGGGATAGAGGGATGGATGGAGGGATAGAGGGAAGGATGGAGGGATGGAGGGAGGGATGAAGGGATGTATGAATGGATGGAGAGATGGATGGATGGATGGAGGGAGGGATGGATGGAGGGATAGAGGGATGGATGGAGGGATAGAGGGATGGATGGAAGGATGGAGGGAGGGATGAAGGGAGGGATGAATGGATGGAGAGATGGAGGGATGGAGGGAGGGATGAATGGATGGAGGGATGGATGGAGGGATGGAGGGAGGGATGGAGGGATGGATGGAGGGATGGAGGTATGGATGAATGGATGGAGGTATGGATGAATGGATGGAGGGATGGATGGAGAGAGGGATGGATAGAGGAATGGAGGGATGGATGGAGGGATGGATAAATGGATGGAGGGATATATGGAGGGAGGGATGGAGGGATAGATGGAGGGAGGGATGAAGGGAGGGATGAATGGATGGAGGGATGGATGGAGGGATGGATGGATAGAGGGATAGAGGGATGGATGGAGGGATGGAGGGAGGGATGAAGGGAAGGATGAATGGATGGAGAGATGGAGGGAGGGATTGAGGGAGGGATGAATGGATGGGAGGGCAAACACCAGCACTACCGCACTCATCACTGCACACATGCAGGAACTACCACACGCATCATCACCACACACACAGGCATTACCTCAGTGATGTCCCCGCTGACAGCGCGGCTCACTTCAGTTGCTACGTGGATCTGACACAGAGTGCTCGTGTTCTACTGCCGCTCCTGTCAGCTTCATGTAGCAGAACTGATAGCGTCGTGGGGCCTCTGTGGATTACGTCGGACCTGGAGGGGTATTTGGGGATTTTAATAAAATGGTGAAAGAAGGTATTTTTTTGTCTTTTATTCCATAAAAAGGATTTTTCGTCGTGTGTGTTTATTTACTTTCACTTACAGGTTAATCATGGAAGGTATCTCGGGCAGACGCTTGCCATGATTAACCTGTTATTAACACGATTGCCACCGCACCAGGGCAATTCGGGATGAGCCGGGTAGAGTCCTGGGGCTGTCGCATCTAATGGATGTGGCAATTCCGGGCGGCTGATGGCTGATATTGTTAGGGTGGTGGGCTCTCATAACAGGGCGCTCCCTATCCTGACAATACCAGCCTCCAGCCGTGTGGCTTTATTCTGGCTGGTATCAAAATTGGGGGGAACCGCAGGTTTTTTTTATTATTATTATTTATTTATTTATTTTACTGCACGATATAGACCCGCCCGCCGGCGGCTGTGATTGGTTGCAGTGAGACAGCTGTCACTCATCGTGGGGCATGTCTGACTGCAACCAATCATGGGCGCTGGTGGGCGGAAAAAGCAAAGAAAAACCAGATTGAATAATGAGCGGCAGCCATTTTCAAAAGAGGAAAGGCCGCCGGAGCTTTGTGAGAGCCATGCAGCGCCGCGCCCGTGATCGGTGAGTAGGAAAGAGAGAGGGATTGTGCTAGGGACGCAGGACGCATGCAGATACGCAACGTGCGCACATAGCCTTACTGTGAAAAGCCACGCTTTTGGTGATCGAACTGTTATCGAATGGTAACTCGAACTGCCGAACTTGAAGCAAATCGTTCGAGTTCGTCGAACGACTCGAACACCGCCCAAAATCACTCAAATTTGAAATTGGCGAACGAATGATTATGGCTTACAGTCAATGAAAACCCAAAAGTCATTATCTCAGAAAATTAGAATATTGCACACAAGACTAGGTGGACACATGTCAGCTGGGTTGCACGAAATCCAGGATGGGCTCCAAAAAGCAATATCAGCAGAAGGATCGGCACTAAAAAAAAATGTTTATAGTTGAAGAATTTATTCCATATCTTTTAATCCATTTTCTTTCAAAAATTAAATGCAAGATTTACATCAACAGAATTGGGGATTCCCAGCCAGTCCCCCATGCCGGTACTTGCTCAGCCTCATGTTGCATAGTAGCTGCGATCTGACGAGGGCAGGCACATTCAGTTTAGAGTGGCCGTTCATTTATTTCAGTAAT
This sequence comes from Anomaloglossus baeobatrachus, assembly GCF_048569485.1. Taxonomy (NCBI): domain Eukaryota; kingdom Metazoa; phylum Chordata; class Amphibia; order Anura; family Aromobatidae; genus Anomaloglossus; species Anomaloglossus baeobatrachus. Next base: position 489,284,861 of record NC_134354.1, read on the forward strand.
TCAATAAAAAATGGGAAACACTTATACTATATAGTCATTAAACACAGAGTGATCTATTTCAAGTGTTTATTCTTGTCAATGTTGATGATTATGGCTTACAGCCAATAAAAACCCAAAAGTCATTATCTCAGAAAATTAGAATAATTACCACGAAACACCTGCAAAAGCTTCCTAAGCGTTTAAAATGGTCCCTTAGTCTGGTTCACTAGGCTACACAATCAGGGGGAATACTGCTGACTTGACATATATCCAGAAGGCAGTCATTGACAAACTCCACAAGGAGGGTAAGCCACAAAAGGTCATTGCTAAAGAAGCTGGCTGTTTATAGACTGCTGTATCCAAACATATTAATGGAAGGTTGAGTGGATGTAAAACGTCTGGTAGGAAAGGTGCACAATCAATCACGATCACCGCACCCTTGATAGAATTGTTAAGAAAAGGCCATTCAAAAATTTGGGGGAGATTCACAAGGAGTGGACTGCTGCTGGAGTCAGTGATTCAAGAGCCACCACACACAGACGTTTCCAGGACATGGGCTTCAACTGTCACATTGCTTGTGTCACGCCACTCATGACCAATAGACAATGCCAGAAGCATCTTACCTGGTCCAAGAAGAAAAAGAACTGGACTGTTGCTCAGTGGTCCAAGGTGTTATTTTCAGATGAAAGTAAATTTTGCATTTCATTTGGAAATCAAGGTCCCAGAGTGTGGAGGAAGAGTGGAGAGGCCACAATCCAAGCTGCTTGAGGTCTAGTGTGAAGTTTCCACAATCAGAGATGGTTTGCGGAGCCATGTCATCTGCTGGTGCAGGTCCACTGTGTTTCATCAAGACCAAAGTCAGTGCAGCCATCTACCAGGAAATTTTAGAGCACTTTATGCTTCCCTCTGCCAACAAGCTTTTTGGAGATGAAATTTAATTTTCCAGCAGGACTTGGCACCTGTCCACACTGTTAAAAGTACCAATACCTTGTTTAATAACCACAGTATCACTGTGCTTGATTGGCCAGCAAACTCGCCTGACCTTAAACCCATAGAGAATCTAAGGGGTATTGTCAAGAGGAAGATGAGAGATAACAGACTCAACAATGCAGATGAGCTGAAGGCTGCTATCGAAGCAACCTGAGCTTCCATAACATCGCAGCCGTGCCACAGGCTGATCACCTCCATGCCACGCCGCATTGATGCAGTAATTCATGCAAAAGGAGCCCCGACCAAGTATTGACTGCATTTACTGTACATACAGTACTTTTCAGTAGGCCAACATTTCTGAGTTTAAAATCAAGGAACCATTTAAAACAGCTAGTGCCATTAACTTTACATTATGATATGTGTGCCTCGCAGCTGCACTCAGGAACAATCAAAAGTGTATTTGGGCTGTAATCCACAACCAAGTTAATACTATGTTATTTTGTTCTACTATGGACTGGAGTTCGGTTAAGTAGTCCAAGGACTTACTACTCTTAACTAGGGGGAATGTGGCCCCCTGTGACTAGACGCCACAGATAATAACTACATAGGTATTTCAATCTGTATAGCATGTATTGTTATTGATTTCATTCAAAAGTACAACTCGACTCGAAATAAGCTTTCATATGGCACAATTAACAGATAAAAAAACAGAAAATCGCCCGGGGATGAAGGGGTTTAAGAAACTAACACTAAGATTTTTATTTATTAAATGTGTAATTATGTGCCTATAATGTAGTGTGAGTTTATTTACAGTTAGGTCCAGAAATATTTGGACAGTGACACAATTTTCTCGAGTTGGGCTCTGCATGCCACCACATTGGATTTGAAATGAAATCTCTACAACAGAATTCAAGTGCAGATTGTAATGTTTAATTTGAAGGTTTGAACAAAAATATCTGATAGAAATTGTAGGAATTGTACACATTTCTTTACAAACACTCCACATTTTAGGAGGTCAAAAGTAATTGGACAAATAAACCAAACCCAAACAAAATATTTTTATTTTCAATATTTTGTTGCGAATCCTTTGGAGGCAATCACTGCCTTAAGTCTGGAACCCATGGACATCACCAAACACTGGGTTTCCTCCTTCTTAATGCTTTGCCAGGCCTTTACAGCCGCAGCCTTCAGGTCTTGCTTGTTTGTGGGTCTTTCCGTCTTAAGTCTGGATTTGAGCAAGTGAAATGCATGCTCAATTGGGTTAAGATCTGGTGATTGACTTGGCCATTGCAGAATGTTCCACTTTTTTGCACTCATGAACTCCTGGGTAGCTTTGGCTGTATGCTTGGGGTCATTGTCCATCTGTACTATGAAGTGCCGTCCGATCAACTTTGCGGCATTTGGCTGAATCTGGGCTGAAAGTATATCCCGGTACACTTCAGAATTCATCCGGCTACTCTTGTCTGCTGTTATGTCATCAATAAACACAAGTGACCCAGTGCCATTGAAAGCCATGCATGCCCATGCCATCACGTTGCCTCCACCATGTTTTACAGAGGATGTGGTGTGCCTTGGATCATGTGCCGTTCCCTTTCTTCTCCAAACTTTTTTCTTCCCATCATTCTGGTACAGGTTGATCTTTGTCTCATCTGTCCATAGAATACTTTTCCAGAACTGAGCTGGCTTCATGAGGTGTTTTTCAGCAAATTTAACTCTGGCCTGTCTATTTTTGGAATTGATGAATGGTTTGCATCTAGATGTGAACCCTTTGTATTTACTTTCATGGAGTCTTCTCTTTACTGTTGACTTAGAGACAGATACACCTACTTCACTGAGAGTGTTCTGGACTTCAGTTGATGTTGTGAACGGGTTCTTCTTCACCAAAGAAAGTATGCGGCGATCATCCACCACTGTTGTCATCCGTGGATGCCCAGGCCTTTTTGAGTTCCCAAGCTCACCAGTCAATTCCTTTTTTCTCAGAATGTACCCGACTGTTGATTTTGCTACTCCAAGCATGTCTGCTATCTCTCTGATGGATTTTTTCTTTTTTTTCAGCCTCAGGATGTTCTGCTTCACCTCAATTGAGAGTTCCTTAGACCGCATGTTGTCTGGTCACAGCAACAGCTTCCAAATGCAAACCCACACACCTGTAATCAACCCCAGACCTTTTAACTACTTCTTTGATTACAGGTTAACGAGGGAGACGCCTTCAGAGTTAATTGCAGCCCTTAGAGTCCCTTGTCCAATTACTTTTGGTCCCTTGAAAAAGAGGAGGCTATGCATTACAGAGCTATGATTCCTAAACCCTTTCTCTGATTTGGATGTGAAAAAATATTTCTGGACCTAACTGTATATACTCACCTACTGCTGATCTCTCCAGTGTCCAGCGTCATTCTTTGCTGCTTCTCAGTGACATCACTACAGTTGCGACTAGCTTTTTCACTGTATGCTCTTTAAATGAACTGGAAGTCTCTTTTACTATTAAAGTCTATGGGGCCTCATTCAGTTGCTTCATAGACTTAGGGGCACTTTGCACACTACGACATCGCAGGTGCGATGTCGGTGGGGTCATGTCGAAAGTGACGCACTTCCTGCGTCGGTCTCGACATCGTAGTGTGTAAATCCTAGATGATACGATTAACGAGCGCAAAATCGTCGTAATCGTATCATCGGTGTAGCGTCGGCGAATTCCATACTTACACTGACGCGACGGTCCGATGTTGTTCCTCGCTCCTGCAGCAGCACACATCGCTGTGTGTGAAGTCGCAGGAACGAGGAACATCTCCTACCTGTGTCACCACGGCTCCCCTCGGCGATGCGGAAGGAAAGAGGTGGGCGGGATGTTTAAATCCCGCTCATCTCCGCCCCTCCGCTCCTATTGGCCGCCTGCCGTGTGACGTCGCAGTGACGCCGCACAACCCGCCCCCTTAATAAAGAGGCGGTTCGCCAGCCAGAGCGACGTCGCACGGCAGGTGAGTGCATGTGAAGCTGCCGTAGCGATAATATTCGCTACGGCAGCTATCACAAAGATATCGCAGCTGCGACGGGAGAGGGGACTATCGCGCTCGGCATCGCATCATCGGCTTGCGATGTCGTAGTGTGCAAAGCCAGCCTTACACTGTAAGGTTTCAGTTCCACTTGCGCTTTGCACAGACGAGTGCAATCCGATAAAACATCAGTTTGCACTCACACAAGTGCAAAGCCTTGGGGCAGTGTCCATCTGTGATTGATTTCTCATGCCAAGTCGCCCTGAGAAATGAATCACAGCATGCTGCGTTTGGCAGTGAATCTCGGTTCACGCATCCCCATAGAAGTCTATGGGAGTGTGTGAAACATAACATTGCACTCGCATGTGTCGCGCCCCGGGGCAGCCGAGCTGCTCGGATCTGGGCAGTCCATGGCTGGAGGGGTCCCGGGGGCACCATCGAACAGTTTTTAATTGAAAAATAAAAATAAAAGTCCGACTATGCCACTAGCGGTTTGCGGCCAGGGATGGTAGGGCCGCCGCTGCAGGTTCCCACTGGGGATGATGGATAGGGGCAGCGTGGATGGTGAAGCCCTCACGAGTAGGGCTTGTCCCCAGGGATAGGTTAAGGGGTTAACATGGAGGCGCGCGGCAATAAAGCAGTCCAGACAAAGAGGGCAGTTTGATGGTGTTTACTCACTGGTTCGACGCCCTGAGATGTACTGGATTCCATGTGCGCCCTTGTCCTGATGGCTGTGCCTGCCAACCTGGTGCCACTCTCCACCTTTGCACTCCCGTGTATGTGGGTCCTCCCTGGCTTGGAGCACTTGGAGGTCCTCCTGGTGTCTGGGTCCTGCCGCAGGCAGCTTGGACTATTGAAGGGAATATGCCCTGGTCCCCACTTTGCTGGTGATGCCTCAGACGTTAAAGGGTGGCAGATGAGTCCTGGAAACCTAGGGCTTGAAGTCCGTGTCTGTTCTGGGGATCTGCAACCCGTGCGTGCAAAGAACTGTGAGCTCTGGATGTCCACCCCACAGGATCCCTCTGTCTTTGGAGCTTGCTCTCTCACACCACAGCTACTTTTCTCCACTGAGTGGCTGTTCTTACACCTCAGGTATTTGCAGTGTCTTTCCTTTGTGTCTCAAGAGTCTCTGGTCTATCTTGACACCCTTCCTCTTTCACAGCCTACTCCTCTTTCACTACCACTTCCTGTCTTTTACAGACTACCCACACTCACCAGGTCACTATCTCCTCTCAGCCCTGTCATCTGGCTAAGTGAGGCTCCCAGCCGGGTACAGCGAGTGTAAATGTCCTGGTGTGCTAGTGTGTGTGTAGTGGCTAGCACAGTTATGTTGGACTTGGGCTGTTACCTTAATTGTTACCTTATTTTTGTGACACCTGGTTACCACAGGGGCGTCACACATGTCAGCCAACTGCAGTACGATCTGTGCAGAGACGGGCAGGGGAGGAGATGGGGAGAAAGTGCTCCCCCCTCTTCTCTGGAGCTGTGATCTGATCACAAGATCGCATCACAGTCGCATGACCCTCAGCTGACGCTCGCAGCAGAGGGTCATTAGCATATTGCTTCTAATGCCCTCACATCTGAAGCTATGCGCTAGTAGAACTGTACCCTGAGACTATGTGTGCATGTTGCATAATTTCATGCGTTTACCATGTGTATTGCACTGCAGCGTAAACGCATGCGTCCTGCGTCCCCAGCACAGTCTATGAAGATTGTGCATAATCCATCCGCACGTTGCATTTGAGAGCGCAGTGATTTGCATGCTGAAATTTTGATCCAAATCGCTGCGCTCAAAAAAGCAACTTGGCACTTATTTGGTGCGCTTTGGATGCTGCTCCCACTCTGTCTATGGGAGAGGCTGCATCCAGAGCACATGAAATCGGCATCTATTCTGCAGACACTGCATCTATTACACAGTGTTTCTGCAGCGATTTGAAGCGCACATGCACTGCCAAATCGCTGCAGAACATTTGTCACGGCAGTAGACAGCCTTAAAGTCACTTCTGGGACACGCAGAGCAGGTGGGAAGGTGTATTTAAATGATTAGCCTCACCATGATGCACTGACCGACTGTACTTGGTTTGAACAGTAATTCTGTGCTGACAGAGTCCCTTTAAGTTTATGGGTGTAACGTGAAAAAATGTGGGTGCTAAATCCTTTAAGGGTACTTAGTTCAGTACTCTTTCGACAAAGAGCCACTCCAAAGATAAGTTCAATAGGTTGAAAAGTGTAAAGGATCCTGCTACTTCATGTTTGTTCTCTGTGTGTACTGTGTATAATTATGTAACAATTTATACACAATAGAATATATTTTTGTGCAACTTGCATGGATATGAGTAATCTGAAGTCGTACTACAATTTTCAAAGACTCGAGGAACTGTAAATAAGTGAGTGCAAGAACCACATATAGTATAATATATATAACAATGTTTTTTCCCTAAAGATGTTTTTGTGTATTATAACTAAACGTTTAAGCTGCTGTCATCAATTGTATTAAAACAATATGGATCAATGACACATTGCAGAATAAGCACAGATGCTCCTCTTTGGAAGAGATACATAAACACATATGTCTTTAGAAATGCTTCTCATGGCTTTGTAGGTAACCCTGTTAATTCTAACCTTCCCTCAACTGGTTTTAATAGAACTTATAACTATCTGACTTGTAATTTTCTTTAGGAGTAAGTAAAGATTGGGCCTCACGTTATTACATTTTAATCTTTACAGTCCTCTCAATGACATAAATCTGCCTTCCCTCTGGCGTCTAATTCGGTAAAACAGCCAATTCTTACTACTAGCACCACAGATAAAAAGGAAAAATCAAGTAGCTATAAGAAGAGAAAAGGCTTTGCAAACCACTGAAACTGGGAACATATATAATACATTATTTATGTCCTGAATTTCTCAATAAATTGTCCAAAATCATATGGCAGTATACAGCATAGACTGCTGAGACCCCATTGTGCCGCCCCCGTGCCAGTAGCCGGCGCTGCTCGGATCTGGGCCTTCAGGGGTGGTGGCTCGAGGGTCTCCGGACCCGGGGGTCTCGCAGACACGCCGAATAAATGGGGGGACGTAGATGTACGGGCTAGGCCGTAGTAAGCTCGTGACGCCACCCACGGCGCGTGGTGAGGTGGCACACCACTGCTGCTATGGGGCACCCGGGGGATATGTTGTGCAGCAAGTTGTTAATCCCTCCGTGGGCAGGGATGGTGGCCCGGTGTCTCGGTGCAGGGAATGGCGACCGCAGGGAGGGTGCTGGTGTGCTCACTGTTAATAAAACACACAAGTCTCTGGTAAACCAAGGTGATGGTGGCCGATGCCATGGCCCTTTGCGTTCGGGTCCCCCACCCGGCTGGTGGTCTCTATCCTTTTCCTGCACTGCTTTGTGTAAGGTGGACTTTCCTAGTGTGAAACTCAGGAGTCCGCTCTCAGCTGGATGTGGCCTAAGGAGCCGTGCCCGCAGACGCTGGCCTGTGGGATCTATGGGCCCTGGCGGTGACCTCTTATCCCTAATCGGTGGGCTTTTGTCTTCTATGAGGGACTTTGGGTGGGACAGGACCTCTAGATATGGCCTCAATCGGTGAATTAACCAGTTCCACTCGGTTCCGGTGCTGGCTTCAGGGTCCGAGTACCCCCCTTTGTGCTACGGATTCCAGGTCGGTTCCCCGTGTCGGTGCCGGCGGGCTACAACCCTGTCCCGGTTCACCTCGGTTCTGCTGAGCCGTCTTCCCGTCTCCTGCTGATGGAGGCCACCATCTGCCTCCTAGCCAGTGGCACCAGGGAGGGCTCCTACCCTGGTACCGTTCAACTTGAACTCTCCTAGAGCTACACTTAGCTCTAGCCCACACTCCTCCCCAAACTGAACTTCAGACTAATCTGCTTTGTTTTCCCTCCCCAGGCTGTCTAGATCCCTGGGTGGAAGTGTCCCAACCGCCTGGTCACGCCCACTGGCGTGTCTATCTTTCCCTAAGGGGGGGTGACTAGGGTTTCTGGTTGGCTGTGTGTTTCCTAGTGAGGGAACGGTGTAATGGGGGGGCCTAACTGTGACTACCTGGTTTTGCCAGGGCATCACACCATCACCAGGAACGTAACTACCACGGTCGCAGGGGCCCGGCAGATCAGGGCCCGGCAGATCAGCAGCCAGCTCCTTTCAGTTAGAGAGGAGTTGCGCTGATCTGTTGCAGACCACGCTGGCGCTATTAGCGGCACTGGGCACCCCTGCCCGGTGTCAGCGGTGGCGGCACAGGGCCCCCATGCCCGGTGTCAGCGGCGGCCGCACAGGGCCCCCATGCCCGGTGTCAGCGGCAGCCACACAGAGCCCCCCTGCCCGGTGTCAGCGGCGGCCGCACAGAGCCCCCCTGCCCGGTGTCAGCGGCGGCCGCACAGGGCCCCCTGCCCGGTGTCAGCGGCGGCTGCACAGGTCCCCCTGTCCGGTGTCAGCGGCGGCTGCACATGGCCTTCCTGCCCAGTGTCAGCGGTGACACAGGGCCTGCCTGACCTGTGTCAGCGGCGGCGGCACAGGGCTCCCCCCTCCCACGTGTTCTTTTAGTCTATAAACTACTGACAACATGTCTCTGAATTTCCAAGCAAAAAAAAAAATGTATTTATTTTCTGAAAATGAGAAATGGTCAAAATAATGAACAGATTTCAGACACCTCAAATAATGCAAAGAAAAGTTCATAATCATTTAGAAACAACAATCCTAATAATGTTTTAATTCAGGAAGAGTTCAGAAATCAATATTTTGCAAGCAGTTCTTCTTTGTTTGATGGCTTGTGACTATCCATCTTCCTCTTGATAACATTCCAGAGGTTTACAATGGGGTTCAGGTCTGGAGATTGGGCTGGCCATGACAGGGTTTTGATATGGTGGTCCTTCATGCACACATTGATTGATCTAGCTGTGTGGCACGGCTTGATTCAGATGCCCTTCGCAAAGATGTTTGTTGAATTTTCTTTACCTAATTTTCAGCTTTGCCCAACACCTGGTCATCTAATAGTTAGACGGAGACCTGGAGAGGCATACAAGCCACAGTATCTTGCACCCACTGTGAAATTTGGTGGAGGATCGGTGATGATCTGGGGATGCTTCAGCAAGGTTATAATTGGGCAGGTTGATCTTTGCGAAGGACGTATCAATCAAGCCGCATACAAGGTTATCCTGGAAAAACAGTTACTTCCTTCTGCTCAGGCAATGTTCCTCAACTCTAAGGGGTACTTTGCACGCTGCGACATCGCAAGCCGATGCTGCGATGCCGAGGGCGATAGTCCCCGCCCCCGTCGCAGCTGCGATATCCTTGTGATAGCTGCCGTAGCGAACATTATCGCTACGGCAGCTTCACATGGACTCACCTGTCCTGGGACGTCGCTCTGGCCGGCGACCCGCCTCCTTATTAAGGGGGCGGGTCGTGCGGCGTCACAGCGACGTCACACGGCAGGCGGCCAATAGGAGCGGAGGGGCGGAGATGAGCGGGATGTAAACATCCTGCCCACCTCCTTCCTTCCACATATCCTACGTTAGCCGTGGTGACGCCGGTAGGAGATGTTCCTCGCTCCTGCGACTTCACACACAGCGATGTGTGCTGCCGCAGTAGCGAGGTACAACATCGGACCATCGCGTCAGCGTAATTATGGATTACGCTGACGCTGCACCGATGATACGATTACGACGCTTATGCGCTCGTTAATCGTATCATCGAACCTTTACACACTACGATGTCGCATGCGATGCTGGAAGTACGTCATTTTCAATTTGACCCCACCGACATCGCACCTGCGATGTCGTAGTGCGCAAAGCCCGCCTAAGGACTGGTTTTAGCTAGGTCAATGAATATGTGGATGAAGGAACACCACATCAAAACCCTGTCACAAACCATCAAACAAAGAAGAACTGCTTACATTTTTGCGCTAGGAGTGGCATAAGGTCACCCAAAAGCAGTGCGAAAGACTGGTGGAAAGCATGCCAAGATGCATTAAACCTGTGATTAAAAATCATGGTTATTGCACAAAATATTGATTTATGAACTCTTCCTGAGTTAAAAGATTAGTATTCTTGTTTCTACATGATTATAAACTTGTTTTCTTTCTGAAAGCAATGCATTTTTTTGCTATTTTGACCATTTCTCATTTTTAGAAAATAAATGCAAAATTTATTGCTTGGAAATTCGGAGACATGTTGTCAGTAGTTTATAGAATAAAAGAACAATTTACATTTTACTTCAAAATATACCTATAAAGAGAACAGTCAAAAAACTGAAAATTTGGAAGTGGTCTCTTAATTTTTTCCAGAGCGGTACACCACAGGACATGCTGGGGACATATGTGATGCCCTGGCAAAGCCAGGTAGTCACAAATAGGCCCCTGCATAACACCGTTCCCTCACTAGGAAACACACAGCCAACCATTAAACCCTAGTCACCACCCTTAGTGACAAACAGACACACAAGTGGGCGTTGCCAGGTGGTTGGTGCACGCCCATCCAGGGGTTTAGACAGCCCAGGACGGGAAAACAGTCAGTCTAGTCTGGAGTTCAGTGAGAATTGAGGTCAGGCCTGTGTGTCAGGCCTGAAGTAAACTGACAGGTACCAGGATAGGAGCCCTGGTGCCACTAGCCAGGAGGCAGATGGTGGTCTCCGTCGACAGGAGATGGGAAGACGGCTCAGTGGAACCGAGGTGGACCGGGCCAGGGTTGTAGCCCGCCAGTACCGACACGGGGAACCGACCCGAAAACCGTAGCACAAAGGGGGATACTTGGACCCTGAAGCCAGGAACCAGAACCTACTGGAACTGGTTAATTAACTGATTGAGGCCAGGACTAGAGGTCCTGTCCCACTCAAAGTCCCTCATAGAAGACAACAGCTCACCGATTAGGGATAAGAGGTTACCGCCAAGGCCCATAGATCCCATGGGCCAGAGTCTGCGGGCATGGCTCCTTAGGCCACATCCAGCAGAGCGGACTCCTACGTTTCATACAAGGAAGTCTTTTCTACTAAAAAGATGCAGGACAAGGATAGAGACAACTAGCCAGGTGGGGGATCCCGAACGCAACTGGCCGCGGCACTGGCCACCACCATCTTGGTTTACCAGAGACTTGTGTGTTTTCCTAACTGTGAGTACACCAGTACCCTCTGCGGTCGTCATTCACCATGCACCAGAGCCATCGGGTCCCGGGGCCACCATCCCTGCCCACGGAGGGGTTAACATCTTGCTACACATCTCCCCCGGGTGCCCCGTAACAGCAGCGGTGGTGTCCCACCTCACCACACACCGTGGGTGGCGTCACGAACCTATTACGGCCTAGCCCATACATCTACGCCACCCATTTTATTCAGCGTGTCCACAAGACCCCCGGGTCCAGAGACCCTCAAGCCACCACCCCTGAAGGTCCGGATCCGAGCAGCGGCGGCTGCTGGCACGGGGGCGGCACACATACACATCACAGGGGAGGGCTGGAAGGAATATACATCACTGGAAAGGCTGGGGAGCATAGACATGATTGGGGAGCATAGGGAGCATAGACATCACAAGAGACATTTAGGGCATATACATCGCTAGGGAAGCTGGGGGGCATAAACATCACTAGGGTACAGACATCACTTGGGTATCACTGGAGGGCACAGACATAGTTGGGGGGGCACATCACTGGTGGTATATACAGCACTGGGGGACACATACATCACAGAGAGCCAGGGGTCACAGACAGCCATGTGAAGGCTGGAGGGGCACATACAGACATGGGGAAGCTGGTGGGGCACATACAGGCGTGGGGAGGCTGGTTGTGCACAGGCAGACGTGGGGAGGCTGGTGGTACACTGGAGAGGCACAAACAGGCCTGAGGGGAGGCTGGAGGGGCACAGATAGGCCTGGGGGGCGGTTGAAGGGGCACAGGCAGGCCTGGGGGGAGGCTTGAGGAGCACAGGCAGGCCTGCGGGGAGGCTGGAGGGGCACAGGCAGGCCAGGAGGAGGCTGGAGGGACAATAGCTCCTCCTCTGTGGAACAAGAACACATTACGCTCCTACCCCACCCACAAAGTACGTCCTCATGCTGGCATTGGCCATTGTCAGGACGAAATCCTGCAACGAGCCCATACATTTTAGGCTCAGCCATGGATGCATCAATGCTGAACGTTGCACTACGGTCCCTGGGAATTTGCCCGGGTGCCGCCAAAAAGGTCATTGCGGGTCCCATAAGGCCTGAGGGCAAAAGGTTCCCCACTCCTGATATACAGCAATACTGTGACACTGCTGTACATAGCACAAGCGATCAGACAATCATAGGTTATTATTTCCTAAGAGGACTATAAAGTACTGTGAGAAGTTGAAAAAAAAAGTATTCAAAATATGAAAAGCGAAAAGTTTAAATCACCCCTCTTTTCCCTCAATAAAAATAAAGATAATAAAAAAATGAAAAATACACATATTGTATCGCCATGTTCAGAATTGTCCAGACTATAAAAATAGAAAAATATTTAACCCAATCCAAGTGTGAGTGTGGGGGAACATTATGGAGAGGTAAATCTGATATAGGATAATAACCTTACCATTGTTAAACTGTTTATCTTAATGGTTTTCATATCAACATTACAAAAAATTAAAACAAACAATGTGACAGTGACATAGACAAATATGGGGAAGACACATGAGGAAAGAATGACAAGGAAATGGGCAAGGGGTGTCTGAGAGAAGGTGAAAGGTGGAGAAGCTGTTTCTTGGCATTTCTAGTCTCCTAATCCAACCAAACCTCACCATTGTTAAAGAAGCCTCCCATAAAATGTTGTGTTAATTAAAGGTGTTTTCCCACAAACAAAGTTAATTTTAAAGTTGATTTTAATCAATAGATCTTAGAATAATAATAATAATAATAATTTATACAATTGTATGTATTTTTTAATTTTTTTTTCCTGTGCTGAGATAATGTTATATATGTGCCCCTGCTATGTACTGTGTAATGGCCGTGTCTGACCTTACAGCGACATGGTCTGATCAAACCACATCTCCTGAGTCGGGAGGAAGTAAAAGACAGTATACAGATATTACAGCATGGGATCACAGCTGATTCTTTTTTTGAGGTAAAGCATTTCCCTGAATGTTTTTAAAAATGTTTTACCTCATAAAGTAATTTGTGATCCCCGGCTGTAATGTTTGTATACTTTTCTACTTCGTCCCCGGCCCAGGAGATGTGGTATGATCAGCCCTGTACGGTCAGACACGGCCATTACACAGTACATAGCAGGGACACATATATAACATTATCTCAGCACAGGGACATATTTTTAAACACATCCAATTGTATAAATTTATTATTTAAAAGGTATAAAATTTACCAAAGTGTAACACTCACCTAATAGTGTAGGGGCAACAAGATTGGTAAATACCAAAAGGAAGGGGGGGGATATCCCTAATAATTTACCTCTAATTTATTCCCTACCTATCAATGGAGGGTATGACTGCATATAATAATAATAATAATAATAATAATAATAATAATTTTATTCATTTATATAGCGCTATTAATTCCACAGCACTTTACATACATTTGCAATACTGTCCCCATTGGGGCTCACAATCTAAAGTCCCTATCTGTATGTCTTTGGAGTGTGGGAGGAAACCGGAGTACCCGGAGGAAACCCACGCAAACACGGGGAGAACATACAAACTCCTTGCAGATGGTGTCCTTGGTGGGATTTGAACCCAGGACCCCAGCGCTGCAAGACTGCAGTGCTAACCACTGAGCCACCGTGCCGCCCATAGGGTTGTTGCGCCATGAATTTCCCCCAAATTTTTGAATAGCCTTTTCTTAACAATCCTATCAAGGCTGCGGTTATCTCGGTTGCTTGTGCACCTTTTTCTACCACACTATTTCCTTCCACACAACTTTCTATTAATATGCTTGTATACAGCACTCTGTGAACAGCCAGCTTCTTTAACAGTGACCTTTCGTGGCTTACCCTCCTTGTGGAGTGTGTCAATGACTGCCTTCTGGACATCTGTCAAGTCAGCAATCTTCCCCATGATTGTGTAGCCTTCTGAAGCAGACTAAGGGACCATTTTAAACGCTTAGGAAGCCTTTGCAGGTGTTTTGGGGGTAATTATTCTAATTTTCTGAGATAATGACTTTTGGGTTTCCATTGGCTGTAAGCCATAATCATCAACATTACTAGAAATAAATACTTGAAATAGATCACTCTTTGTAATGACGCTATATAATATATGTGTTTCACTTTTTGTATTGAATTACCAAAATAAATTAACTTTCTGATGATATTCTAATTTATTGAGATGCACTTGTATATTTTTATGTTACATACCTCAGTAGTATTGGGTTTGAGACTACTTTTTATTGATCTGTGGCCTTGAAATCTTACAGAACATCTACTATCAACTTGGAACTGAGGTTTTAGAACAGAAATGTTAAGGGTATGTGCACACGTTGCTTTTTTTTCCGCGCGGAAAAAAACGCACCCTCTGGCAGAGGGGAGAATTGTAAACAATGCTTTTTGAGAAACAACGCATCGAAAACGCATGCGTTTTTCATGCGTTTTTCATGCGTTTTTTTAGGTGCGTTTTTTAAGACTTGTCAGTGTTAATAAAGTTGGTTGAACACAGACCTTTGGAAAAAAAAACCTGTGATGTCATTTCCTTCTCCACATTCTGTTTGGATAAATGGGAGGGCTTGGAATGGAAGGAGCACCATTTGAATTTTGGAAAAGTTGAAATAAACTTCGCGCACCAAGCCCCTTAGGTACCTATACGTCAGAAAACCCCCACAAGTGACCCCATTTTGGAATCTGCACCCATCAAGGATTTTATTCAGGAGTATATTAAGCATTTTGAATCCACAGCTACTTCACCCAAAATGTTGCTGTAGCAACAATATTCTCACTTTTAGGCCCGTTTCACACGTCAGTGAATAACACTGACGTTTTTCACTGGCGTGTAAAACACGCACATGTCCCTCCGTGTGCCGTGAATCACGGCACACATGGGTTGTCTAAGTGCAATCCGGGCTCCGTTCTTTGTGGCCCGTGATTGCACTTAGAGATTAACTCACCTGTGCCCGCTCCCGCTCTCCATGGTGCTGATCGCTCCCGCGATGCAGTATCCGGCCGGCGCTGACCCCCGCAGCAGCTGCTTCCGGGTCGGCTGTGTCGTGCATCATGAATATGTGCGACAATAATGAGCCGGCTCAGAAGCAGCAAGCTGCACGGGCTGCAGAGGACATCGCTGGACGCCGGGTGAGTTAAAATGATTTTTATTTTAAAAGCACGTTTTTTTGTGGCACGTGTTTCACGGATCACACCACTGCGTGGTCCGTGGAACATCAGTGATGCCAGAAAAAAATGGACATGTCTCCGTGCGGCAATCACGCATACGCGGGTACGCCGCATGGAGACACGTGCAGTGAAAAATCACTGATGTGTGAGCAGACCCATTCATTATAATGGGTCTGCGTATGTCAGTGATCCTGGTACGTTTAAAAAAAAGCACAAACGTACCAGAATCACTGACGGGTGAAAGAGGCCTAAGGCTATGTGGCCATAATCCAGCGACACGGCGTCTAGTACACAGTGCCAGCCTTCCTGCAGCTGCCCATGCCCACGATTTGGGTTCAGGCTGCTGTGGAGCTCTATGCTACCTGCAGAGAACACTCTCGTCTCCGCAGCATAAATTGACATGCTGAGGCTCGGGAAGCCACGCTACCGGTCAGTTTATGCTGCGGAGAGAAGAAGCACAGTGGGCATGGGATCTCCAAAAATCCTTCCACTGTGCTTCTACTGCACAACGCAGCGTTATGGACGCAGGGAAAACACTCAGTGCCCATAACGCTGCAAACCCTGATTGTGGACACACAGCCTAAAAAGCGTCAATGGATGAAGGGATGTCAAATATATAGAACGTCCCACCCCCGCCTGCATATTCTAAGCTGGCACCTTTAGTACCTTTCATGTGGCACTAAAGGGTGCCTAGCTTAGTATTTATCCAATAAAAAAAAAAAAAAAAAAAAAAATGAAAAAAATGGCGTGGGGTCCCCCCTATTTTTGATAGCCAGTCAGGGTAAAGCAGACAGCTGTAGCCTGCAAACCACAGCTGGCAGCTTCATCTTGGCTGGTGATCAATTTGGAGGGCTCCCCAGGCTTTTTTTTTTTATTTATAAATAAAGAATAAAAAAAAAAATAACGTGGGGTCCCCCCAAATTAGATCAATAGCCAAGGTGAAGCTGACAGCTGGGATCTGGTATTCTCAGGGTGGGAAGAGCCATGGTTATTGGACTCTTCCCAGCCTAAAAATAGCAGGCCGCAGCCGCCCCAGAAGTGGCGCATCCATTAGATGCGCCAATCCTGGCGCTTCGCCCCAACTCATCCCGCGCCCTGGTGCGTTGGCAAACGGGGTAATAAATGGGGTTGATACCAGATGTGTAATGTCACCTGGCATCAAGCCCAGCAATTAGTGATGTCACGGCGTCTATTAGATACCAGACATAACTAATTGACAGTAAACAAAAGCAAAAAAAAGACAAAAAATTTTTTATTAGAAAAAACACTCCCCAAATCATTCCCTTGTTCTCCAATTTAATCAAAAAATTTGAAAAAAATGGGTCCGCAGAAATCCATATGGACGTCCCACGTCGCCTCTGGACCTTCTAGAATATGGGGGCACGCTCAGGGAACGTATCCCCCATTTTCTAGGAGGGCAGACCCTCCATTTGAGGAGAGTGGGTGCCAAAAATCTGCACCCACTCTCCCCGGGTCACAGCTGCAGAGTGCGAGCAGACAACACAGCTCTCTGAACACAGTGCTGGCTGTCAGCTGCTCTGCTCATGTGACCGGCCGGCGTGCACTGTGAAGGAGGAGGAGGAGGCCGCGGGGGATCAGCGCTGCGACCGGACACGTAAGTGGGAATACCGGGGGAATAGGGGGTGACCGGGCAGGGCCTGGGGGGCATTTTTCTGTCGCATGTGTTATTGTACATGCGACAGAAATCATAGGAGCAGGGCGGCCGGTGCGCTACTGTGCGCGCGGCCATGTTGTATTTTCGGGAGGGGGGGGGGTCGGGGCAGGCACTTTGGCGACACCGGGGGCTTTACTGGACTTTGCCAGGAAGTGAGGTCAACAGGAAACCTCTTGACCTCACTTCCAGGTAAATGCCTGCGTTCTGGCGTGCCGACAAAGGCCGCGGACCGCAACAAAAAAGCAGCTCACTGCGGTGTAGCTGCGTTCTGACCCCACATCATTGATTCAATGGGGGAGAGAACGCAGCCACACCGCACAAAAGAAGTGACATGCTGCTTTTCTTTCCGCACCGATTTTTGGCATCCAAAACGCTGCGTTTAGAAACGCAGCATGTGCACTGATTTTTCAGCTTTCCCATACACTTTGCTGGGAAAGCTGAACGCATGCAATTTGCCACTGAAACGCTGCGGTTCTAAACGCAGCGTTTCCGCGGTAAAAAACGCAACGTGTGCACACAGCCTAACTCAGTACTGAGAAAAAGCGCTTCGGTTATATTTCATGTCTTGGCTTGGTATCTGTAATTTCCATGCTCTGGGTAAGGCTCATTTCCTATTACAAATATCACTGGGCAGAATTAAGTCACAAGTTATAATTGGTATTTGATAATTCATATAATTAGCCTCATGTTTACACTGCTACAATAGTTTAGAGGGTGGATTCCTTCAGGCTAGGGCTCTGCAATTTGTCATTGTATGTCAATTACAGGTTATTCATCCTCTAGATGGGTGGCATGTCAGTATATCCATTCTTACGCTATGTTCACACTTTGCTTTGTTGCTGCTTTTTTTCTGCAAGCAAAACCTGCTCTCTTGGCAGTAAATAAGCTGCTTACAAAGGGCATTTTGTGGCTTTTTTGGTATTTTTTTTCTGCAGATTCTGTCAATTGTCTACAGTATGAATAATAAAGTTTAAATAAAATGATTAACAAAAATGCAGTTTTTGCACTTCTTCATTACATTAATGCTAGAACTTTGCAAAAATGCTTAAAGATTTGACATTTTGCAGGTTTCAAAAATGATGCAGTTTTCCAATGCAGTGAGAAAAATAAAACAATCAAATGCGATTTCTGAAATGCCATAGCTTTTACTGGTACTGTAAAAAGCAGTTTTTAATTTGCATTAAAAAAATGCAATAAAAAAACGCTGCAAAAATGTAACATGTAAACATAGCCTAAGGGCCCGTGCCCACAATCAAACCCGCAACACACATCCGTTTTTTGTACGTGTGCGGTACGTATTTGCACGTACCGGACACACGTACACACGGAGACCTATGTTATTCAATGGTAGATAGCACACACACGTAAAATCACACGGAACATGTGTCCGTGTGATAAGTACGTGTGTGCGCTTTTCTGCACAGACGACATGTCCGTTTTTGGCCGGCAGCACGTAGGCACGGACCTGCTAAAGTCTATGGGTCCGTGCCTGCACGTACCGCACACGAAGTATGTCCGTGTTCAGCACGTATCCTCCGTGTGCGTTTTTACACTAGCGATCTTATTTTTATTTTTTTTTAAATTAAATTCAGTATACTTACCTTTTTTCTGCTTTTCTCAGTCATACTTACATTGGCGCTCGGTTTTATTCTTCTCCCGGCTCATACCGCTCCCCGATCACCAGCGCGGCGAGGAACAGCTGTGCAGAGAATACGCGGCAACAATTACTTTGAATATGCCGGCCACTCATTAATCAATCTCGTATTCCCTGCTTTCCCCACCTACAGACGCCTGTGATTGGTTGCAGTCAGACACGCCCCCCACACTGAGTGACAGGTGTCTCACTGCACCCAATCACAGCAGCCGGTGGGCGTGTCTATACTGTGCAGTAAAATAAATAAATAATTAAAAAAACCGGCATGCGGTCCCCCCAATTTTAATACCAGCCAGATAAAGCCATACGGCTGAAGGCTGGTATTCCCAGGATGGGGAGCCCCACGTTATGGGGAGCCCCCAGCCTAACAATATCAGTCAGCAGCCGCCCAGAATTGCCGCATACATTTTATGCGACAGTTCTGGGACTGTACCCTTCAGCCGTATGGCTTTATCTGGCTGGTATTAAAATTGGGGGGGAACCGCACGCCGTTTTTGTTAATTATTTACTTATTTTACTGCACAGTATAGACACGCCCACCGGCTACTGTGATTGGGTGCAGTGAGACACCTGTCACTCAGCGTGGGGGGCGTGTCTGACTGCAACCAATCACAGGCGTCTGTGGGCGGGGAAAGCAGGGAATACGAGATTGATTAATGAGCGGCCGGCATATTCAAAGTAATTGTTGCCGCGTATTCTCTGCACAGCTGTTCCTCGCCGCGCTGGTGATCGGGGAGCGGTAAGTATGAGAGAGGGCTGCTCACTTCAGTCACTCGGGGGATTAGCGGTCACTGGTGAATCCTTCACAGGTGACCGCTAATCAGTACGCGGCACACAGACAGAGCCGCGGCATGACAATGAAGTCGGGTGAAGTTCACCCGAGTTCATTCTCATCGCGCAACTCTGTCTGCTGTCAGCCGACATGTATCAACGACATTGTGCAACACACAAACGGACATTCCACACGGACATTCCACGTACACATACACGGGCATTTTACACACAAACACGGACATTTTACACGTACACAAGGCTCGCATACGCCATCACATGGATGCCATACGTACCGGAGAAACGCCCCAAAAAAACGGAACACGGACCCGAAAAACGGACCGTGTCACATGGACGTTTTTTATGCGGAAGTGTGTTTTAGGCCTCAGTGTTAGTAGCGTTTTGGATAGAACGTGTTTTCGCTACTTCCAAATTGCTGTGTAGTACAATACAAGCACAGTGGATGGAATTAATAGAAATCTCCTGCCCACTGTGTTTCTTTTTAGCACTGCATAAACTGTCTCCAACCAGCTGCATGTCAGTTTTTCTAGTGGAGACATTAAGTCATAGTTTCAGCATATTTAAAAAGAATGTCACATGTGTTGGTAAGTGCATTTACACTGTGTAAACGCACCTTTAAAATGCATGTACACATTGTGAGGATAAAATAAAATTTAGAAATGCATCAAAACGCATGAGGAAAAAAATGCATAAATGTAAAAATGCATGCAAAAATGTATAAAGAAACAAGAAAAAATGCAAGTGAGCGGAGGTGCAGGATTCATGCGGAAATTCACCTGCGTGAAAGCCGGAACAAACACTGATCATGTGCACATGCCCTTATAATGTTCATGTCATGAAAGAACCACCTGCCTAATGCTGCATTTCTTCTTGTCTGACAGCTCCTTTGCTGTGTGAGTTAGGGTTCAGTCACATATGCGTGTAAAATATAGCTCTGTCGTTACTCCTGAAGTGTCTCAAGCGGGCTTTACACACTGCGATATCGGTCCCGATATCGCTAGTGTGTGTACCCGCCCCCATCTGTTGCGTGACAAATCGCTGCCCGTGCCGCACAACATCGCCCAGACCCGTCACACATACTTACCTGCCCGGCGACGTCGCTGTGACCGGCGAACCGCCTCCTTTCTAAGGGGGTGGTCTGTGCGGCGTCACAGCGATGTCACTGAGCGGCCGCCCAATAGAAGCGGAGGGGCGGAGATGAGCGGGACGTAACATCCCGCCCTCCTCCTTCCTTCCGCATTGTGGCCGGGAGGCAGGTAAGGAGAGCTTCCTCGTTCCTGCGGTGTCACACGGAGCGATCTGTGCTGCCGCAGGAACGAGGAACAACCTCGTTACTGCTGCAGTAACGATATTTGAGAATGGACCTCCATGTCACCGATGAGCGATTTTGCACGTTTTTGCAATGATGCAAAATCGCTCATCGGTGTCACACGCAACAGCATCGCTAATGCGGCCGGATGTGCGTCACCAATTCCGTGACCCCAACGAGTTCGCATTAGCGATGTCGTAGCGTGTAAAGCCCCCTTTAGAGTGAGATACGAGTGACATGCAAATGTCATTCCGTATGTCATGCGAGTGCATTTTTCCCGAACCTAGTCCCCGTGGAATATCCGTATGTCGTCTGTATGACATGCATTTTTAACATGGAGTTTTATATACTGTCAAAAGATAGATAGATGAATGGATAGATAGATAGATAGATGTGCAGCACATATATAATGTCCCACTCCCTGCATATTGTAAGCTTGCACCCTTTAGTGCCTTTCATGTGGCACTAAAGGGTGTTTAGCCCTGTTTTTTGCCCCAAAGTCATTATTTTCCCATAAAACACGACGTGGGGTCCCCTTTTTTTTGTTAGCCAGCTAAGGTGAAGCAGACAGCTGCAGCTGGCAGCTCTACCTTGGCTGGTAATCCAAAACAGAGGGCACCGCATGCTATTTTAAATTATTTATTTAAAATTTAATTAAATAAATTCAAACAAAAAACATGAGGTCCCCCTCAATTTGGATCACCAGCCAAGGTAAAGCAGACAATTGTGGTCTGATATTCTCAGGCAGGGGAGGCCATGGTTCTTGGCCCCTCCCCAGCCTAAAAATAACAGGTCACAGCCACCTCAGAAGTGGCGCATCCATTAGATGCACCAACCCTGGTGCTTCACCTCAGCTGTTCTCGTTGTCCTAGTGTGGGGGCAAACAGGTTAATAAATGGGGTTGATATCAGCTGTAAATTGTCAGCTGGCATCAAGCCCTGGTATTAGTAATGGGTGGGCGTCTATCAGATACCCCGCATTACTAATTCAGTATTTGTAAAAATGAAAATAAATTTATTTGGACAAATACCCCCACTACAACCCTTGTTCACCAATTTATTACAAATTTTAATTAAAAAAAGTCCAACGTAATCCATAGCTTTGTCCCACGATGTTCCCCAAAAGCAAACCTGAAAGACATAAAAAGAGAAAATAATTAAAGAAATAAAGACAAGACAAGAGACACACTCGTTTACCAATTTACTTTCCTGGCAAATCCCTAATCCGGCATAATCCATTAAGGAAAAAATATATATATTTTGTTGAGATTTTTTTTTATTGTTGCATCTACAAAGACATATGATATTTTGGCCTAGTGGCCTTTATAAGAAACTGAAAATATACAGAAAAAAAATAACACAATGACTACATAGTCCATATACAACCAAATTAATTATACATTCTGGTGGATGACAAAATTCAGTGTAAGAAGAACACAAGGAAGTACATAATATAATAATAATAATAATGATCTGACATAAAATAGAACAACATAGTTGGAGGAATACCATATCCGACACAATTGTACCGTAGTCATAGCTTATCGCAAAAAATGACAAAACAGAAGAAAAGACACAAATAGGATAAAGGGGCTGTCAGTGCATAATCATCCATAAGAAAATATCCTGAGGTTTAGTTCTAATGTAAGAACATAGAAACAAAACATGGCAGTAATAGATAGACATAGAACTTGTAGGAAAAAAGAAAAATTAATGAAAGGCAGAGCACTTAAAATGTGGCATCAGGCAACACAGGATAAATGAGCACATAGGAGAAAGCAGAGTGTGCTGGGCAGAAGTGCGGAAGAGAATGCTGCTCCAGGGGTTTAAATAGAGGAGGGAATACTGGCTAATAATGCAGCATCCGGTCAGTGACCAGAGCGCAACGTAGTACAGTGCATGGACGAATCGCCGGATGTGATGTGTCTGGAAGGATGTTAGGATGAGTGCACATAGCAATGCGCCCGCGTCACCGGAAGTGATGCATCGCGGTGATCGAAGTATAGAGGGGAGTATGTCAGGTTTATATGAGAATGCATCACCAGAAGTGAGGCGTTGCAGTGATTGAAGTATAGAGGGGAGTATACCGAGTTAATATGACAACGGGATCTTGTCACCGGAAGTGACGCGTAACTAAATGGGAGAAAGAGTATGCCAAGTTGGTATGGCAACGCATCGCGGCACTGGAAGTGACATGTCGCAAAGCAGCATGAAGAAAGAAATTGTTTGATATATATAATAGTGTATTTAGGCAATGGGAAGCAATGTGGTACGCTATATAATGTGATCATGCCAACTATATACCAGCCAATACATAGTGCAATCAGTAGGGACCAGGGGATATAAAGACCAAATTAAAAGAATACAGGGTCATATCAGTGAAAAAATTCCATGATGTTAATAAACATGAGACAGTAAGTAAGAACAATAAGGGAACATACAAAAAAAGAAAGAAAGGGAGAAAAAGAGGAAAAAAAGGAAAACGTGTGCGAGGAAAAAAAGGGGGAAAGAAGGGGAGGAAGAGGGAGGGAGAAAGGGACGGTGGAAGAAGAGGGCTGGGAAGGAATGGATAAAGGGGTAACAAGGGGGGAAAAAGGCAGAAAGAAGGAGAAAAGTCACAAGTCACCATGTAAGGAGTGGATGAAGATGGATCAGCCCAGATGTTTCTGAAAAATAAAACAAATAATAGTGAATTTAGAGGAAACCGGTGACCTCAAAGTCTCTATTAAGACCTCTAGGTGCAAGAGTATCAAGTGTATGGATCCAAAATGCTTCTCTTTTTTTAAGGCTATGTCCGCACGTTGCGTCGGAGTACCTGCAGTTTATTCTGCATGTTTTCCTTCCCTTGGTTTTTGACCAAATGGCTTTTGACCATTTTTTAGCGCTAAAAACGCATGCGTATTTACCGCATTTTTAGTGCGTTTTCAGCGCTTTTTACCTGTGTTTTCACCTGTGTTTCTGCAGATGCGTTTTGTAGATCAAGACACTGAGAAATAAAGTTGAAATAGTCAAAAAGAATGAAAAAAGAGAAAAAAATAATAAAAATAACTTTTAATAAAACTATATGTAAAATTATCAATTTTAATGAAATAATAGTGGTTATGCACATTTTAACTGAAAAATAGGTAAAGTTTATTATTTTTTAGCATTTAAATTTTCGATTATTGTGTGTGTGTAAAGGAACATTAGAACCCTTTAATTTTTGGCCAGAAATGCATGTGTTTTTGGAGCCAAAAACGCAGTGGAAAAGCAGGTAAAAAGCATGAAAAACGCAGGAATTGTGCTTTTGGTTGCATTTTGCCATTTCTCATTGA
This sequence comes from Anomaloglossus baeobatrachus, assembly GCF_048569485.1. Taxonomy (NCBI): domain Eukaryota; kingdom Metazoa; phylum Chordata; class Amphibia; order Anura; family Aromobatidae; genus Anomaloglossus; species Anomaloglossus baeobatrachus. The sequence goes on from NC_134354.1 coordinate 489,308,774, forward strand.
CTCCAATGTTAAGGAAACGCTGCAGAAATGGCAAAAACAACTGACATGCTGCTTCTTTTTCAGCATGGTTTTTGACACAAAATATGCAAATTAAACGCTGCAGAAAAAAAAGCAAAGTGCAGCCAGGATTTCTGCTTTTCCCATAGACTTTGCTGGAAAACAAAAACGCATGCGTTTTAGCGCAAAAACGCTGCCGCTAAAAATGCTGCAGAAACGCAGTAAAAAACGCAACGTGCGCGCATAGCCTAAGAAGCTTAAGTCTATTACCTCCCCTCCTAGAAGCAGCCACATGCTCCAGCACCTGAAAGCGTAATTGAGAAACATTATGGCGAGCTTGAGAAAAATGGTGTGACGGGAAGGTACACTGTTCCACAACGTATATTAGATTTATGTTGAAAAATGCGGTCTCGTATATGCTGGGTAGTTTCCCCAACATATAAGAGACCACATGGACATGTCACAGCATATATAACGAAACTGGAATCACATGTGAAAAAATATTTATTCAAGTGCCTTTTAGTCATCTACTTATTGGAACTTGTCCCTTACATGAGCGCCCATCCAATTTTTCAGGTATGCCACTTAACCCTTTGAGGATTATTAATCCAGTAACAGGGTGCCACGATGATCCCATACTGTCCCAGTCAATGAAGAGCAGAATGTTCCCCGTTAGCTCGGAGAGCTGTCCTTGCAGCCTCACACACTGCTGTCAGAAGCACTGCTACTGGCATTACTGTGGTTGGTAGACGCAGTGAAAAATGATACTTCCGGTCATTAAAGCAGGAAAATTATTTGCCGCCCCCGAGCTAGCAGCCACCGCTGCTCAGATCCGGACCTCCTAAGGTAGGTGGCTTGAGGGTGTCCGGACCCGGGGGTCTCGCGGACATGCCGAATAAATGGGGGGATGTAGATGTACGGGCTAGGCCGTATTAAGTTCATGACGCCAACCACGGAGTGGGGTGAGTTGGGACACCACCGCTGCTGTTATGGGGCACCTGGGGGAGATGTAGTGGCAGCAAGATGTTAACCCCTCCGTGGGTAGGGATGGTGGCCCCGGGGCCCAGTATCTGGTGCAGGGTATAGCGATGGCAAGGTGGTGCTTGATTACTCATAGTCAATAAATCACACGAGTCTCTGGTAAACCAAGGTGCTGGTGGCTGGCGCCGTGGCCGGTTGCATTCAGGTCCTTCACCCGGGCTGGTGGTCTCTATCCTTTTCCTCTGCACTGACTTTGTGTATCTGGACTTCCTAGTCTGGAACTCAGGAGTCCGCTCCTGGCTGGATGTGGCCTGAGGAGCCGTGCCCGCAGACGCTGGCCCGTGGGATCTATGGGCCCTGGTGGTGACTTCTTATCCCTATCGGTGGGCTGTTGTCTTCTATGAGGGACTTTGGGTAGGACAGAACCTCGATTCATGGCCTCAATCGGTTAATTAACCATGCCGCTTGTTTCCAGTCCTGACTTCAGGATCCGAGTACCCCCCTTTGTGCTCCGGTTTCCGGGTCGGTTCCCCGTGTTGGTACCGGCAGGCTACAACCCTGTCCCAGTCCACCTCGGTTCTGCCGAGCCGTCTTCCCATCTCCTGCTGACTGAGACCACCGTCTGCCTCCTAGCCAAGGTACCAGGGCTCCTACCCTGGCACCGTTCAACTTGACTCTTTCCTGCTGGAGCTACACTTAGCTCCAGCCCACACTCCTCTCCAAACTGAACTCCAAAACTAAAACTGCTTGTTTTCCCGCCCCAGGAAGTCTAGACCCCTGGGTGGGCGTGTCCAACCGCCTGGTCGCGCCCACTGGTGTGTCTGTCTTTCCCTAAGGGGGGTGGGGTGACTAGGGTTTCAGGTCGGCTGTGTGTTTCCTAAGTGGGGGATGGTGTTATGTAGGCCCCTATCTGTGGCTACCTGGTTTTGCCAGGGCGTCACAATTACACTTACCTAGTTTCCCTGTCACACTCCTTCCTGGTCCGTTCATTACCTCTTATGAATATGCACTGCTTCCAGGGCCCACCCTCTCTGCAGGCATCTGTGATTGGTTGCCCTCACTGTAGCTGCCTGTGTCATGAAGTGGAGTGTAAAAATAAATAAATACTTGGAAAAAATGACGTAGGGTCCCCTGTATATTGATATCCAGCGCAGATAAAGCAGATGGCCAGAGGCTGCAGCCCTCAGCTGTGTGCATTATCTTGGCTGTAAATCAAAATACAAGGGACGTCATGTGGCTTTTTTACATTTTTTTAAAATTATTTAAATAAATAATTTAAGAACCGTGGGTCCTGACCAGCCTAAAAATAGCAGCTGCAGCCACCCCACAATTGGCACATCCATTAACAACCCTGTAAGTAAAAAGAAAAAAAAATACAAGCACACAAAGATCATTTATTTTAAACCTCAGAAGTCCAGCAATCCTGCAGTCAGGTCACCGGAGTTCGTACCCACTGCTCTCAGTGAAAGTGAAACCTGCTACTGGATTGCTGGGCTGTCAGACTGCAGGAAACGACCACACATCAATCTGGCAACGGGTTCCACTTTCACTGAAGGCAACGGGTAGCCCCCAGTGTGACCTTTGGTGACCTAACTGCTGGATTATTAGATTATGGGACATGGCGGCACAGCAGTCCGGCAATCCAGAAGTCAGGTCACCGGAGTTCACACTCGGGGCTCGGCACTGCCCTCACTAAAAGTAGAAAGTGGAACTATAATAATACAACACAATGGGAGAGAGACAGACAGAGAGAAAATAAACACAAAAAGGAAAACACTCCAAGCTTCTATAATGCTGCTAAACGCCACCACTGCAATTGTCATGACTCCTCAGCTTCTTCCAGGGACTGGCTCCTTCCAAAGTGGACAGCTTAAGTTCTATAACCAGCATCAGATGATAAGACACATGACTATTTATAGTGAAGGGGAGTGATCACACAGAGCAGCACCTGAGATTAAGGTTTCAAAGGATAGCCAGATAGGAAAGAGTCCTTAACCCTTGTAGTACCAAAAAAAGCAGATATACAAGCTGCAGACCTGTGAATAATAAGGCGTTGTGATCTTTTGGCCTCAGACTCACGAGACATCTCTCAATAGCTGGACACACTCATGACAACTGACACCTGAATAGGATGACCGAGATTAGAAACACTTTACCTACATTTAGCAGTAAAATCACTGTCAATTATATCTAAGGTGGAGTCTGAATCTACAAATGCAGAGGTGATAATATACCCAGATTTGGTACCCACAGACACTTGTAGCAAAAAAATCCAAATGTATACATGAGAGATAATTTCAGACTCATAAGATCTGTGCACAACACCAAAGAGAAAGAGTCAAAAACACTACCTTCATGCAAAGACAGTAATTTATTAAACACTTATATAACAAACAATTAAAAACTTCAAGGTGTGCTGGTAAGGATACAAACAGAAGTGGAGCATGCCCACCATTGCTGGCACTAAATATATTGGGCAGAATAGCCTATAGCTGGGAATTATGTGTCATGAATGATAATCTATCAAAAAAGCACTCAGTGGTTACCTAGTAAAATACATACAGTGCAACGTAATGCAGAGATGTAATTACTGTTAGGCAGTCAGTAAATCCCAAAAAAATAGAGCAAACCGCTCACAGGTTGTATGAGGGAAGGGGACAAGGCACCACTTCCACTCCTGCCCAACTGGTGACCAAAAAAGACTTATATCAACATGAGGTTAAAGATAACACATACCCATAATGGCCAGTCAGCAAAGGTGATGCAGCTCCACGGACCCCGACGCGTTTCGCGAGGGCTTCTTCACAAGGGGGGGTCACAAAGAATAGTGTCATTTCCAGGGTATAAATACCCACACATCAGCTGTTACCGATCGCAAGCACTGGTGACGCATATAGTGGCGCATGCGCGGTCGGCCGCAGCAGGTCGCCCCGGAAGTTGCGTCAGCACTCCAGTATCTGGGTCCGGGAGGGAAAACCCCTTCAGACGTCACATCCGGCCCGTTACCAAGGGGAGGCTTCTGCAACAACAAGGCGACGCCGGCCAAGCGCGCATGCGCACCGCGTCACCAGCGATAGGAGATGAAACTCACAGCGGCCATCATGGGAAGGTCGTACCCATCGTGGATGCATACCGACGCCATGATGGGAAGGTCAATACCTGGGGAACATGTATATAATGTCAGCCAGAATCCAAGTCCAAAACAGTAATTATATGAATCGGTGCACATATATGGAAACAAATACAGTACGTCATCATGCTTAAAAGTGCATACAAGCAAAATACAAGAGAGATCCATAATATGGCACTGATAATGTGCGTCCAAGCAAACGGCTGTCATTTCTAAATGGTCCCACAGGGAAATGTTGTTATTTCATCATCCAAAGGATCATAGATGGAATCACATGCAGGGGAAAAGAATCCAATGAGAATAATCACAGCACTAAAAACATTAAAAAAACAGAAAATGACACATAATTAAAAAATGTGGAAAGGAGAGACTCAGCATATCACTAGTAACAAATACTGAGAGGACACCCTAGGTTTGAAGGAGTGGGATCTTACAAGTATATTTTAAGAAAAAGACAAAGACAAAGACCAAACAGAACTAGGACAGAATTTGGACCAAATTAAAGGGATAGGGACCAAACCATATATCAATTTATAGAAAGGGGGCAAAAGTAAGCTTTTCATTGAGGCCATTAGGAGCAACAGATCCCACGAACTTTGTCTTTTTCTTAAAATATACTTGTAAGATCCCACTCCTTCAAACCTAGGGTGTCCTCTCAGTATTTGTTACTAGTGATATGCTGAGTCTCTCCTTTCCACATTTTTTAATTATGTGTCATTTTCTGTTTTTTTAATGTTTTTAGTGCTGTGATTATTCTCATTGGATTCTTTTCCCCTGCATGTGATTCCATCTGTGATCCTTTGGATGATGAAATAACAACATTTCCCTGTGGGACCATTTAGAAATGACAGCCGTTTGCCTGGACGCACATTATCAGTGCCATATTATGGATCTCTCTTGTATTTTGCTTGTATGCACTTTTAAGCATGATGACGTACTGTATTTGTTTCCATATATGTGCACCGATTCATATAATTACTGTTTTGGACTTGGATTCTGGCTGACATTATATACATGTTCCCCAGGTATTGACCTTCCCATCATGGCGTCGGTATGCATCCACGATGGGTACGACCTTCCCATGATGGCCGCTGTGAGTTTCATCTCCTATCGCTGGTGACGCGGTGCGCATGCGCGCTTGGCCGGCGTCGCCTTGTTGTTGCAGAAGCCTCCCCTTGGTAACGGGCCGGATGTGACGTCTGAAGGGGTTTTCCCTCCCGGACCCAGATACTGGAGTGCTGACGCAACTTCCGGGGCGACCTGCTGCGGCCGACCGCGCATGCGCCACTATATGCGTCACCAGTGCTTGCGATCGGTAACAGCTGATGTGTGGGTATTTATACCCTGGAAATGACACTATTCTTTGTGACCCCCCCTTGTGAAGAAGCCCTCGCGAAACGCGTCGGGGTCCGTGGAGCTGCATCACCTTTGCTGACTGGCCATTATGGGTATGTGTTATCTTTAACCTCATGTTGATATAAGTCTTTTTTGGTCACCAGTTGGGCAGGAGTGGAAGTGGTGCCTTGTCCCCTTCCCTCATACAACCTGTGAGCGGTTTGCTCTATTTTTTTGGGATTTACTGACTGCCTAACAGTAATTACATCTCTGCATTACGTTGCACTGTATGTATTTTACTAGGTAACCACTGAGTGCTTTTTTGATAGATTATCATTCATGACACATAATTCCCAGCTATAGGCTATTCTGCCCAATATATTTAGTGCCAGCAATGGTGGGCATGCTCCACTTCTGTTTGTATCCTTACCAGCACACCTTGAAGTTTTTAATTGTTTGTTATATAAGTGTTTAATAAATTACTGTCTTTGCATGAAGGTAGTGTTTTTGACTCTTTCTCTTTGGTGTTGTGCATATACTTATGGAGTCACTACCAGGGATTTTGTATCCTTTATGTCCTTTATAGGGGTTATGGTGATCATTTGTGACCACCAGAAATCTCCCCCATATGGTTATGTTCAGATGTTGTTTATATTTATAGTATTCTGTGTTTTCACAGCTCAGTGTCCTGAACTAATGGACTTTCGGGCACGCGAAAAAGCGTGGCTTTCACAGTTAAATGGAGTGTTTGGTGAGGATTCAAATATTGTTCTTAACACATGTGGAAAGGAAGATGAAGATCTATACAAAAGATACAAAAATCTTCTCAATAGACGCACGCGACTATGGTGGAATAAGTCCTTTCTTGAACGCTATGTGTCCAGAGATTTGATACCTAGGGGGTTAAGAGTACAAATTTTTCCCTCGTTTGAGATAGATGATCTTACCTTCAGGAGTGAATGGGAGAATCTGGCATCTACCTGTTCTAAAGGTTTTATGAAAATGTTAATTCAACTAAATGAGAAAACCCTGAAGGAAATTGATATTGATATTGAAAAGATACAGAGGGATATGAGTCTTACACTTACTCCAGAGCAGAAGACAAAAATGGAGGCTGATTTGGATACAGAATTTAAAAAATGGGAGAAAGAGATCCTGGCAGTGAAGCATAAAAAATACCTAAGAGACTCTGGTGATTTTCAGAAGGGTATGGCGTATAAATGGAGGAGATCCCGTCAACCCCCACGCAGGATGTCCATGAGTCGTTCTGAATCTCAGACGTCTATCTCATCCATGGAAGAATCCATGGTGGTCAGGTCTAAGGGGTGCTTCACACACAGCGAGCTCGCTGCCGAGATCGCTGCTGAGTCACGCTTTTTGTGACGCAGCAGTGACCTCATTAGCGATCTCGCTGTGTGTGACAATGAGCAGCGATCTGGCCCCTGCTGCGAGATCGCTGCTCGTTACACACAGCCCTGGTTCGTTTTCTTCAAAGCCGCTCTCCTGCTGTGACACACAGATCGCTGTGTGTGACAGCAAGAGAGCGACAAATGAAGCGAGCAGGGAGCAGGAGCCGGCGTCTGACAGCTGAGGTAAGCTGTATCCAAGATAAACATCGGGTAACCAAGGTGGTTACCCGATATTTACCTTAGTTACCAGCCTCTGCAGCTCTCACGCTGCCAGTGCCGGCTCCGGCTCTCTGCACATGTAGCTGCTGTACACATCGGGTTAATTAACCCGATGTGTACAGCAGCTAGGAGAGCAAGGAGCCAGCGCTAAGCAGTGTGCGCGGCTCCCTGCTCTCTGCACATGTAGCTGCATTACACATCGGGTTAATTAACCCGATGTGTACTGTAGCTAGGAGAGCAAGGAGCCAGCGCTCAGTGTGCGCGGCTCCCTGCTCCCTGCTCACACTGGTAACTAATGTAGACATCGGGTAACCATACCCGATGTTTACCTTAGTTACCAGTCTCCGCAGCTTCCAGACGGCGGCTCCGTGCAAGCGCAGCGTCGCTTGCACGTCGCTGCTGGCTGGGGGCTGTTCACTGGTCGCTGGTGAGATCTGCCTGTTTGACAGCTCACCAGCGACCATGTAGCGATGCAGCAGCGATCCTGACCAGGTCAGATCGCTGGTCGGATCGCTGCTGCATCGCTAAGTGTGAAGGTACCCTAAGACTCCAAAAAACACACAGTTCCGGCATGATCATGTGGGTCAATCCTCCTCCTTTTTTAAGGGACAGTCGGGGAATAAACGTAAGATTACACCACCCCCACATGATTCGAAATCCAACCGACTTGAGGTAATTAATCTCTCTTCCCTTGTCCTCTCTAGTGCGCAGTATGAGGTTTTGAGCTTGGGTCTTACGTTTGTGCCTAATGAAAAATTCAATTTCTTCACAGCACTGAAGGACTTACATCTGTTTGCGCGCAAACTCGTATTGAAAAAGCTCCACTCCAGACCCTCTATGGATCTGGGTTTTAATACAATTGAGGAACAGACTGCTTTGCGCACTCTGGAGGAGCTGGCATGCGAGTCTGAAGGCGACTCAAGAGGTAAATTTCCTTTAAGTGTAAAGCCTAGATGTATGACGTTTCCCCCCCTCTCTTTATGTCCTCAAGTTGAGATTTTCACGCGTCTGGTTACAAATGAATTTCGCAAATTGAAAAATTCATGCGAACATGATAATCTTACATCTACTCAGAGACGTGCTCTGAATGAACTTAGAGCTTTGGATAATGTTGTAATAAAACCTGCAGACAAGGGGGGAAACGTCGTCATTTGGCCTGTTGAAAAATATGAGAAGGAGGCACTTAAACAGTTGAGACAAAAGGACACATACTCCTTACTGTCATCCTGCCCACTGAGGGGTTACATGGAAGATTTATTGGCCATTTTGGATAGGGCTGTGACAGATGGAGTCATTACTAAGAAGGTTATGGAAGGTCTATTGACCAAATTTCCCACTGTCCCCACTTTTTATTTGTTACCAAAGGTGCACAAGGATCGACTGAATCCCCCTGGTCGTCCAATTGTCTCTGGCATAGGAGGGCTATGCGACCCCGTATGTAAATTCATAGAGTACTATCTTAGACCCTTGGTCGAGACGCTGCCCTCCTATGTTAGAGACACCATGGACATTTTAACCCCTTCACGACCATGGACGGATCTTTCCGTCATGGATCGTGTCCCGGTAATCCCCGCCCCCTGCCGCGGGCAGGCGGCGTGGATCGGCACACATATCAGCTGTTTTCAACAGCTGACATGTGTGCCTACATGTTCCGAGTGGAATCGCATTCCACCCGGAACATTAACCCCTTAGATCTCGCTGCCAAAGTCTGGCAGCGAGATCTACATGCGCGCGGCCATCTTTTTTTCTTACCTCCGCCCCCTCCGGACGTCACGTGAGTGATCACGTGACGTTCGGTGGTTGCCATCGTAGCACAGGGTCATGTGATGACGCCTGGTGCTAAGAAGTTTCACTTTCATTCTTCCTCGGCACGGAGCAGAGGAAGAAAGAAAGTGACTATTTCTGCTGTTTACAGCGGAATAGCTGTGATCAGCAGATAGCGATCAGCAATCGGATTGCTGATCGCTATAGCCCCCTAGGGGGACTAGTAAAATAAAATAAAAAAAGTAAAAAAAAAGTTTTAAAAAATTAAAAAAAAATAAAAAAACCTAAAAGTTCAAATCACCCCCCTTTCCCCCCATTGAAAATTAAAGGGTTAAAAAATAAATAAATATACACATATTTGGTATCGCCGCGTTCAGAAATGCCCGATCTATCAAAATATAAAATCAATTAATCGGATTGGTAAACGGCGTAGTGGCAATAAAATTCCAAACGCCAAAATTACGTTTTTTGGTCGCCGCAAGTTTTACGCAAAATGCAATAACAGGCGATCAAAACGTAGCATCTGCGCAAAAATGCTACCATTAGAAACATCAGCTCGAGACGCAAAAAATAAGCCGTCACTGAGCCACAGATCCCAAAAAATAAAAACGCTACGTGTTTCGGAAAATGGCGCAAAACGTGCGCCACTTTTATTGGACAAACTTGTGAATTTTTTTTAACCCCTTAGATACAAGTAAACCTATACATGTTTGGTGTCTACAAACTCGCACCGACCTCAGGTATCATACCCACACATCAGTTTTACCATATAGTGAACACCGTGAATAAAACATCCCAAAAACTATTGTGCCATCACACTTTTTTTGCAATTTTTCCACACTTGGAATTTTTTTGCTGCTTTCCAGTACACCATATGGTAAAACTTATGGTTTCATTTAAAAGTATAACTTGTCCCGCAAAAAACAAGCCCTCATATGGCAAGATTGACGGAAAAATAAAAAAGTTACGGCTCTCGGAAGAAGGGGAGCAAAAAACAAAAACGCAAAAACGGAAAGTGCCCCGGGGCTGAAGGGGTTAAGACAGGTTGATGGATTACATCTCGATCCTTGTGCACTTTTGGTGACTGCCGATGTTGAATCATTATATACATGCATCGACCATCGGGATGGAGTGAGGGCCGTGGATTTTTTCCTTAGAATGAGTAATCTGGATGCGACATTGTGTGATTTGGTCGTGGAGCTGTTGCAGTTTATTCTTACTCATAATTTTTTTACCTTTAGAGATCGTTTTTATTTACAGCAGCGTGGAACCGCGATGGGGGCGGCGTGTGCGCCATCCTATGCATGCCTGTTCCTTGGTTATTGGGAGCGGGAGGTATTTCGGGGTGGCGCCCACGCCTCCTCCCTTGTGGCGGGATGGTTCCGGTACATTGACGATGTACTTTTGGTATGGTACGGGACCATCCCAGAGCTGCAGGACTTTATGTCTGAACTGAACTGCAATAGCTTCAATATCAAATTGACGTACAGGTATGATACATCGTCCATTGACTTCCTGGACATTCGTTTGTCGGTTCAGGACAACGGCAGAATTGAGACGGATGTCTTTCGGAAGGAATCCTCAGTCAATTCTTTTCTCCACGCATCCTCTGCGCACCTGTTTTCCACCATCAGGGCAGTCCCTAGAGGACAATTTTTGAGGATGCGACGCATATGCTCCTCGGACCCCTCTTTTGAACACCAGGCATTGGATCTGAGAAGGAGGTTTCTAGAAAGGGGATATAGTAAGCGCTCAATTAATGATGGTTATAAGCGTGCCAAGAAATGTCAACGTAGTGACCTCCTGAACCCTAACTTCAAAAGGAGGACGGGTGAGGAATCAAATCCACCAGTCCGTTTTATATCCACATTTAACCATCAGTGGAATAAGATGAGGACGATTTTGTCACGTCATTGGTCCATCCTCACAACTGAACCCTCATTGGCTATGTCTTTGCCATCTGAACCCTTAATGACAGCTCGCAGGGGTAAGAATTTAAGGGATTTACTTGTGAGGAGTCACTACGTGGTAAAGCAGCCCTGCATTCCTGGTGTGGGGAAACCTCGGTGGGGCTGTTTTCCATGTGGTGATTGTATGGGGTGTAGGAACATCATCCGGGCCACCACTTTTATGTCATCAGATGGTAAACGTGAGTTCAAGATCAATAAATTCATTTCGTGCAAATCAACTTACGTAATATATTATGCCACATGTGCTTGTGGCCTGATATATATTGGTCTGACCTCACGTGAGCTGCGGGTCCGTACACGCGAGCACGTGAGGGACATTATTGCAGCACGTGATGTTGAAGATGTAACAACGTTGAAGACCCTGCCCCGGCATTTTTACAAATTCCACGACTGCAATCCTAAGTCTCTGAAAATCAGAGGTATTGATTGCCTACACGGAGGAATCCGTGGTGGCGATCTACAACGGCGGTTAGCTCAGATGGAGTGCCGCTGGATTGTGCTCGTGGGATCTGTTGCTCCTAATGGCCTCAATGAAAAGCTTACTTTTGCCCCCTTTCTATAAATTGATATATGGTTTGGTCCCTATCCCTTTAATTTGGTCCAAATTCTGTCCTAGTTCTGTTTGGTCTTTGTCTTTGTCTTTTTCTTAAAATATACTTGTAAGATCCCACTCCTTCAAACCTAGGGTGTCCTCTCAGTATTTGTTACTAGTGATATGCTGAGTCTCTCCTTTCCACATTTTTTAATTATGTGTCATTTTCTGTTTTTTTAATGTTTTTAGTGCTGTGATTATTCTCATTGGATTCTTTTCCCCTGCATGTGATTCCATTTATGATCCTTTGGATGATGAAATAACAACATTTCCCTGTGGGACCATTTAGAAATGACAGCCGTTTGCCTGGACGCACATTATCAGTGCCATATTATGGATCTCTCTTGTATTTTGCTTGTATGCACTTTTAAGCATGATGACGTACTGTATTTGTTTCCATATATGTGCACCGATTCATATAATTACTGTTTTGGACTTGGATTCTGGCTGACATTATATACATGTTCCCCAGGTATTGACCTTCCCATCATGGCGTCGGTATGCATCCACGATGGGTACGACCTTCCCATGATGGCCGCTGTGAGTTTCATCTCCTATCGCTGGTGACGCGGTGCGCATGCGCGCTTGGCCGGCGTCGCCTTGTTGTTGCAGAAGCCTCCCCTTGGTAACGGGCCGGATGTGACGTCTGAAGGGGTTTTCCCTCCCGGACCCAGATACTGGAGTGCTGACGCAACTTCCGGGGCGACCTGCTGCGGCCGACCGCGCATGCGCCACTATATGCGTCACCAGTGCTTGCGATCGGTAACAGCTGATGTGTGGGTATTTATACCCTGGAAATGACACTATTCTTTGTGACCCCCCCTTGTGAAGAAGCCCTCGCGAAACGCGTCGGGGTCCGTGGAGCTGCATCACCTTTGCTGACTGGCCATTATGGGTATGTGTTATCTTTAACCTCATGTTGATATAAGTCTTTTTTGGTCACCAGTTGGGCAGGAGTGGAAGTGGTGCCTTGTCCCCTTCCCTCATACAACCTGTGAGCGGTTTGCTCTATTTTTTTGGGATTTACTGACTGCCTAACAGTAATTACATCTCTGCATTACGTTACACTGTATGTATTTTACTAGGTAACCACTGAGTGCTTTTTTGATAGATTATCATTCATGACACATAATTCCCAGCTATAGGCTATTCTGCCCAATATATTTAGTGCCAGCAATGGTGGGCATGCTCCACTTCTGTTTGTATCCTTACCAGCACACCTTGAAGTTTTTAATTGTTTGTTATATAAGTGTTTAATAAATTACTGTCTTTGCATGAAGGTAGTGTTTTTGACTCTTTCTCTTTGGTGTTGTGCATATACTTATGGAGTCACTACCAGGGATTTTGTATCCTTTATGTCCTTTATAGGGGTTATGGTGATCATTTGTGACCACCAGAAATCTCCCCCATATGGTTATGTTCAGATGTTGTTTATATCATAAGATCTGTGGCATTACACTTTAAAAACCCTTTATGACCGTTTCACACATCCGGCATTTTGCCGGATTGACGGATCCTGCAAACTCCAGTACAGTGTTAGTACTGTAAATTACTGTTAATACAGTATGACACTTACTGCACATAGGCCTCACAGCAAGCTCCGCTCACATGACAGCATGTGACCGGAGGTTGCCGCGATGCCATTGTACTGTATACACTGTACTGGAGTGTGCCGGATGTGTGAAACGGCCCTTAGTTTTTTCTTTTTGAAATTCATTCTTCTACTTAAAACACTGAACCATAACATGACATGAATGACCACTGTACAAGGAAAACTAAGCAAAGGTTCCCAATGGAACTCTCGGCAGGATCCAATTTGCATAGCTTCATCTATGTCCACATAATGAGGGGCAGACGTCACTGACACACAGTTAAGTGTGTCCATATTTCTAAGACATCGGTCTAAGCAAAGAGCCAGTGACCATTGCCTCTTCCAGTGATGACAGGAAGGAACTTTAGGCCATCATGTCTTGTAAGACAGTCCCTGACAGAACTGACTGTGGAGAACTGGATAATTCCAGCTCTCCAATGCCCAACGTCTTAACTGGGAGCAATAGTCCTCCACTTTACAATTAAACTGAGTCAACCCATGGACCGCTAACTCAGCAACTGCAACCTTATGAGGATCACTGTAAATGAGTCCCAGGGCAGAAAAGAAAGCATCTACAGAGGTAAATATTGGTGAATGAATCCTCAGGCAAAGAAAATGCCCAAGCCTGAGGATCCCCACAGAGCAACGACATAATAATGTCTACTCGTTGAATCTTTCCTCCAGAAGACACTGGACAGATGTGAAAATACAGTTTACAAGAGGAAAATATGAAAAACTTATTTCAGTCAACATCAAAGTAATCTGGAAAGTGCATGTTGCTTCTGTTGTTTAATCCCCGGTACTTCCAAAGATAAGGATTGTAATCGCATGACCAAGGTGTTCACAACATCCATAGTGACATCTCAGCACACATGAAAAATGCTATGCACACGCTATTTGGAAAAAACACATAGAACTATATAAAAAAACAGACCATAGGAGCCAAATCAGATGATGTATGCACACACAGAATGTGCTAAACCCTCCTCTAGCTTGGAGGGTTGAGTGGCTGTTTCATCAGCATTGTGCACCTGGGCTGCGGCCACCTTTATGAGGAGGGTTTACCACATTCTGTGTGTGCATACATCATCTGATTTGGCTTCTATGGTATGCACACGCTATTCCATACGTAGAAAAATAAAATAAAATAAGTTCTCACTCAATATCACTACACCTGAACTTGCACAGACTAGAGGTTCCAGCTACACAGACCTTAATGGCCTCTGCTGACACTGAAACGACCCTAACCGGGTGACTAAAATGATCACTTAGATCTTACCTTCCTAATCGGCCATCAAGGGTGTCACGGGGTCCTTTTCCCATATCATACAATCAATAGAGCGAGAGATGAGTGAGCAATCCAAAGCATATTTATTCCAAGCAATCCAGAATGTCCATTAAATAATCAAATAATCCACAAAACAGAGGGTAAAATTAGTCGAGTAACACAAATATAGTCCGGTAAGCGATAAATAAATGTCCAGTTTCTCTCTGAGAAGCCGCTGCTTCTCCCATAGGATCAATCCTTCTCTCCTGAAGTTTTCCAAACAGACTGTCCAATTCTTCAGGTAAGCAGAGAGTTTAGGTGGATCTCACGCCCCCTCCCCCAGCTTAGGAACAAAAGGCTGGCAGGGGAGGAACTAAACCTACAAATGGGACAATGTACACACAAGGAACAAAGAATGGACAGTGAACCATGCCCAAACATTAACCCACACAAAATGGTACAAAATCCACAATATTCCACCATCACAACCTCTCCCTCCATCTGAATAAGTGAGTATGCCATGAGGTCTACACAGACCTCTGGCCATCTCACTTAAGTCCATGTTGCTCAGCTGTGGATAGTCTATGGTTCTTCTTGCTGGGACAGTCCATCAGCGTTCTGGTGTTGGCTTCCACGCTTTTATTGGATGAAGAAGCTGTAGATAGTCCCTTGTACAGTGGTTAGGTTGAAAGGACAAGCTTCCCTTTATGTCCTCCTTCACTCAAACTGTGTTTCCTGCACCCACAAATCGACATTGTAGATCTCCCACATCATTTCCAAGGAGAATATCTGCAGGCAGGCCACTCATCACCCCAACCACATATTGCTTGATCACAAAGCCAAAGTCCAGATCTACAGTTGCCTTTGGGATATTCCTCTTTTGTCCTCCAGCCAGTTCAATAACAATCCCTGGTCCATGATGTATCGCCTCTCGCCGAACCACTGGGGGATCAGCTATTGTGAGAAATGCCCCAGAGTCACAAAATCCAATGACTCTCTGTCCATCCAGCACAACCTCCTGTAAGTGCTTACATTGATGGTGAGAGGAACTCGGGGCTGTGGCTCGCACCCCATAAACCCTTAGTGGCCGACCATGAGTGTCTGAGTCATGGACAAGTCAAGTTGAAGGGGTGAGAGCTCTTCCCACCTTGTATTCAGCTGTAGAGAACCAACAGGTCGATTTGGTGCAAAGTCATTCCTCAATCGACCAGCAAGGCAAGTGTTTTGCAAATACCCAGGCTGCCCACATCGATAACATCTACTCTGCGTCATACTCCTTCTAATGTGCATTCTGGAGAAGGCAGTAGGAGAACCTGGTGACAAAGGCCGGAGGCCATACACTCCAACAGGGGCATCTATGGTGCAGCGGTCAGCGGTACACTCCGGTAGAGGTGGTGGTAACTCTTCCTCAGGCGGGATGGAATGCACAAAATGCACCGGACGAGATAGAAATGCGTGGGGGTCCCTCCGAATCCTTGTGGGACAACTGGATTGCAGGTGCCCAGGTTGTCCACACCCATAACATCTCCTCCCTGTGATTCTCCCAGGCCGTGGTCGGAACTGTTGGGGCCCAGGATTGGGAGCCGTGATTGTCATCGGCCCGCTGCTGCGTGAAGGGGCAGATATAACCGGAGAGGGCAGGGGTGCAGGAGCAGGCTGTGGCTTATTGTCCAGAAGCGTCCTCCATTGCGGTCGGATAGTAAGGGCCTCATCCGCCAGTGCTGTAGCTCCATCCAAGGTGCACGGCATGCGTTCTCTGACCCATTCCCGTATTTCTGAAGGACACTTGTAAAGAAATTGTTCTATAAGAAATACCTGTATAACGTCTTCCACAGTGAAGGCGTCTTCCGCTTCCAGCCATCTCCGACATGCCTGGGACATCTTATGGGCATACATCCTAAACGTTCCCCCCGTGGTGCATAGGAGGTCTCGGAACTGTGCCCTATGTGAGTTTGGGGTGATGGCATGGTAATCCAGGATAGTCTGCTTTACAATGTTGTAATCCCGGTTCTGCTGTGAGTTAATGGTGCGATAAGCCTCCACCAGGCTTCCATTCAGGAGTCCCACTAACAAACGCACCCAGCCAGAGTGGGGAACCTCCATCATTACTCACTGCTGCTTAAAGTCCTTGAAGAACCCTTCCACATCTAATGGCTTGAAGTCCGCCCGAGTGATCTGTTCAGGCTGGGTTTACACTCCAACTCACATTATTCCCTCTGTCGGACTCCATTGCTTCTTGTCTCCTCTGTAGTCAGCGAGCAGCCTGCTCCATATATTCCTCAGATACACCGGGGCCAAGAGCTGCCATCTCTTCTTCGAACCACACACCCACTGGCTTTTTGGGACAGGGATCCCCGCCCCCAGTGTTTATCTATCAGACATATGGGAAGAGGTGGACTGGCTCTCGCCCACAAGTAGATCTATTAAGGCTTCTTTATTCAGTTCCTGGTAGCTCAGGCCCAGATCTTTGGATCTCTCCTTTAGACTGGAAGCAGTCCAGTTTCTGTACTCACTCTGTTGGTGGATCTCCATTTTAGGCTGCGCTCTGTTGATGCTGCCGTTGCCACCAGTTGTCACGGGGTCCTTTTCCCATATCATACAATCAACTGAGTGAGAGATGAGTGAGCAATCCAAAGCATATTTATTCCAAGCAATCCAGAATGTCCATCAAATAATCCACAAAACAGAGGGTAAAATTAGTCCAGTAACACAAATATAGTCCGGTAAGCGATAAATAAATGTCCAGTTTCTCTCTGAGAAGTCACTGCTTTTCCCATAGGATCAATCCTTCTCTCCTGAAGTTCTCCAAACAGACTGCCCAATTCTTCAAGTAAGCAGAGAGTTTAGGTGGATCTCACACCCCCCTCCCCTGACTTAAGGCCCAGTCACACTAAACAACTTACCAGCGATCCCAACAACGATCCAACCTGATAGGGATCGCTGGTAAGTTGCTAGGAGGTTGCTGGTGAGATGTCACACTGCGACGCTCCAGCGATCCCACCAGCAACCTGACCTGGCAGGGATCACTGGAGCGTGGCTACACGAGTTGCTGGTGAGCTCACCAGCAACCAGTGACCAGCCCCCAGCCAGCAGCGCCGCGTGGAAGATGCTGCGCTTGGTAACTAAGATAAATATCGGGTAACCAACCCGATATTTACCTTGGTTACCAGCGCATGCAGCTACACGTGCAGAGAGCAGGGAGCAGCGCACACCGCTTAGCGCTGGCTCCCTGCTCTCCTAGTTACAGTACACATGGGGTTAATTACCTGATGTGTGCTGTAGCTACATGTCCACAGAGCAGGAGCCGGCACTGACAACTGAGAGCTGCGGAGGCTGGTAACAAAGGTAAATATCGGATAACCAAGGACAGGGCTTCTTGGTTACCTGATGTTTACCGTGGTTACCAGTGTCCGCAGAAGCCGGCTCCTGCTGCCTGCACATTAAGTTGTTGCTGTCTCGCTGTCACACACAGCGATCTGTGCTGCACAGCAGGACAGCAACAACTAAAAAATGGCCCAGGACATTCAGCAACAACCAACGACCTCACTGCAGGGGCCAGGTTGTTGCTGGATGTCACACTAAGCAACATCGCTAGCAACATCGCTGTTACGTCAAAAAAGTTGTTCGTTAGCAGCGATGTTGCTAGCGATGTTGCTTAGTGTGACGGGGCCTTTAGGAACAAATAGCTGTCAGGGGAGGAATTAAACCTGCAAATGGGACAATGTACACACAAGGAAAAAAGAATGGACAGTGAACCCAAACATTAAGCCACACAAAATGGTACACAATCCACAATATTCCACCATCACAAAGGGTATCAGAGTGTAGCTTAAAAAGTGAGTAAAATCAAAATAGAGAACCATCCGATAAAGATCAACAATAGGCTGAACGGCTGTTGCTCAGACCATTGTCCACTTCAGAATATTATCAGCTGGAAAGAGAAGCCAGGGAAGCTTAAGGGGTGCTTCACACATAGCGAGATCGCTACCGAAATCGCTGCTGAGTCACGGATTTGGTGACGCAACAGTGACCTCATTAGCGATCTCGCTGTGTGTGACACTGAGCAGCGATCTGGCCCCTGCTGCGAGATCGCTGCTCGTTACACACAGCCCTGGTTCGTTTTCTTCAAAGCCGCTCTCCCGCTGTGACACACAGATCGCTGTGTGTGACAGCGAGAGAGCGACGAAATGAAGCGAGCAGGGAGCAGGAGCCGGCATCTGGCAGCTGTGGTAAGCTGTAACCAGGGTAAACATCGGGTAACCAATGTGGTTACCCGATATTTACCTTAGTTACCAGCCTCCGCAGCTCTCACGCTGCCTGTGCTGCCGGCTCCAGCTCTCTGCACATGTAGCTGCAGTACACATCGGGTTAATTAACCCGATGTGTACAGCAGCTAGGAGAGCAAGGAGCAGCGCTAAGCAGTGTGCGCGGCTCCCTGCTCTCTGCACATGTAGCTGCAGTACACATCGGGTTAATTAACCCGATGTGTACTGTAGCTAGGAGAGCAAGGAGCCAGCGCTAAGCAGTGTGCGCGGCTCCCTGCTCTCGCGGTTATGATCGCTGCTTCGGCTGCTGTGTTTGACAGCTAAGCAGCGATCATAACAGCGACTTACAAGGTCGCTGTTACGTCACAGAAAATGGTGACGTAACAGCGACCTCGTTGTCGCTGTCGCTTAGTGTGAACCAGACCTTAGTTACGCCAGGTGATAGGGCCGGCTGAATTACAGCATGGAAAACATCCACTAGCAGAAAAGGACTGAACAGAAAACAAAAGATCAGAACCTGGACAGAGACCGAACCTGTCTGTGGCTCAGTAGAGAGGGATCACAGCGCAGAGGATTGCCAGATAAAATTCAGAGGCATGACAGTTGTGAAGGAATAAGATGCCCTAAATTAAATAAGAGGCGCATGCCACTTGATGAATATGACGTGTCTTAATAGTTCCTCGAGGGACTGGAGTAACATTTCTGCCATAAGAAATTTAGATACTTTAAAAGAATTTGACTGGTGAGCGTCTTTCCAAGGGTCGCCCATTTTTGCCAAGATGTCCAAAACTCGTGTGAAAATTCCAAAAAATTGCAAAACATTTGTGCAATTTCGCATTGAGCAGAACATTTGCGACTTTTAAAACTATTTTATGCAAGTTTTATGATGTAAAAACTTTGATGTATTGGGTCCATAGAGTTATTGATGTTACATTAGTTATATTTTAACATTTTGTGAGGTCATCAGGGAGAAAAATAAGGCTATGTGCGCACGTTGCATCTTTTTGGTGACCACATAGATGCATATTTTTGGTCCCAAAAAAACGCACCCTCGGCATACATTTTGTGCCGCGTTTTACTGCGTTTTCTACTACGTTTTTGCCCAGTGTGTTTTTTAAATCAAATCAATTCACTGGAAGGGCTCTAAAGTGCACAAAGAATTGACATGCTGCCACTTTGTGGTCACCACAAAGACGCAGCCAAAAGCTGGAACGTGCGGACAGAAAAACTGAAATCTCATATTTTGCTAGGGAAGAACATGCATGCAGTTTTGGGACCAAACTTCACCCAAAAAACGCGCAAAAATGACGCAAAAAACGCAGCATGCGCACAAAGCCTAATATAATCTACAATGAACAAAGCTGACAATGGATATAAGAATTTATTGCTATATAATATAGCTTAATCATTGACCACCTTCAAAGAAAAAAAGAAACAAGTGTAGTAGACACTTTTAGGACACCAGCTGTATTTTTAGCTGCTGAAATGGTTGTCACATTACTCAAGGAACTGGAGCAAGCAAAATAACCTTTCACAAGGACAATGATTAATATTTAAAGCTGTTTTAATCCTGCAATAGCATTCAGAAAGCTAAACTACCACTTTTCTGTTTGTAACTAATATTAACTAAATGGGCTTTTCCAGGCTATTAAACTAAGTAGAGATAAAGTAAAGCACCTGCATATTTCAATTTTAGACTAAAATCACATGCTGCGATATGAAAAAAATTAAAGCTTTCAGAAATATGATCATTTACAATATTTAAAGGGACACTAATGTACAGTATCTATATATACAGTAATAGCCAAAAGTGTTGGCACTCTTGAAATTGCTCCAGAAAATGAAGTATTTCTGCCAGAGAATTATTGCAATTGTAATTTGTTATACATGTTTGTTTATTTAGTTTGTGTGTATTGGGACAACACAAAAAACTGAGGAAAAAAGGCAAATTGGACACTAAACCCCCAAAATGGGGCGGACAAAATTGTTGGCAAACCTGGAGAGGAGTTTAGAGCTCACTGAGCATGCTCTGGCTGGGGACAGTGATATGGAGGAGGGTGGAGGTGGGGAAGGTCAGGACCCAGAGGTAGGTAGATGGGTAATAGTTAGAAGAAGGAGTAGTGGGAAAAGTGTTAGGGAGCCTAGTCCTGATTTGGCACAACCTAGTAAATATGGCTGTTTGGCTTATATTAGGGATGCAAGCACAGGACTAGGATCACTACAGCAGGACGTTGCTCCTAGCAACCAGGAAAATGTCTGTTGTAGGAAGGAGGGAAATAGGAGGGCAGCAAAGGCCAGACAGATGTTGGTGGTGGGGACTCTCTAATTAGGCGAACATACACGGTCATCGACCGCCAAATGCCAAACAGTGTGTTGTCTGCCGGGCGCTCAGGTTCAGCATATTGCAGATCAGATCGACAGATTGCTAGGTGTAGCTTGGGAAAACCCAGTGGTCGTTTTGCACATTGAAACCAGTGACAAAGTTAGAGGTAGGTGAAAGGTCCTTAACTCCTTAGTGATGGAGGCAATTTTGACCTTAACGACCAGGCCAAATTTTACAATTTTGACTAGTGTCAATTTATTAGGTTATAACTCTGGAACACTTTCATGGATTTCGGTGATTCTGAGATTAATTTTTCATGAGATATTGTACTTCATGTTAGTGGTAAATTTAGCACAACATCTTTTGTGTTTATATGTGAAAAACAGAGGTTTCTGATCACATGTGGGGTATCCCTGCACTCATAAGAATTTGGGTCCACTTTTGCTGTTGCCTCTTGAAAAAGTGAGAAATTTGGGTCTAAAGCAACATTTTTTGTGAAAAAATGAACATTTTCAGTATGACAACATAATGTTATCAAATACTGTGAAGTACCTGTGGGTTCAAAATGCTCACTATACCCCTGAAAAAAATCCTTGTGGGGTCTTGTTTCCAGAATATGGTCACTTGAGGGGGCTTCCTGCTGTTTAGGTACCTTAGGGGCCCGGCAAATGCGACATGGTGCTGGCAGTTTATTTCAGCCAAATTTATGTTCCAAATTCAAATGGCGATCCTTCCCTTCTGAGTCTTCCGTTCGTCCAAACAGAAGTTTCTGACAACATGCGGGGCATCAAAGCACTCAGAAAAAAGGTGACAAATCTGGGGGTCAATTTTGTCATGCTATCCCTTGTAAAAGTGAATACATTGAATCTAAAGTAAAATTTTTAGTGAAAAATGTAAATTTATTTCTTCATTCCACTTTTCATTCATTCCTGTGAAGCGCCTGAAGGGTTAATAAACTTCTTGAATGGGTTTTTTAGCACTTTTAGATGTACAGATTTTAAAATGGTTTCACTTTTGGGTATTTTCTGTCACCTAGGTCTTTCAAAAACTTACTATATGTGTACAGTATATTTGTACACATGCTGTGGTCTAGTCTTAATTTCAGGATTTGCCAGACAAAATATTTAAAAGAAACTGCAATTCTAAGACTGACTGATTTTTTTTTTTTGAGGATGTGCCATCACGTCTGCACAAGGATCAGTGTCATTTTAGTACAATATGGCTCCTGGGCTCCTCTTCTCTCTTCTTCTTTGACTCCCTCTTCCTGAGCTGGTCCCTTTCTGACATCCTTCCCGCCAGAAGCTAGCTAAGTGATTTTTGCTTCCTGGTCTGTCATTCGTCTTCCTTTGGCCAGCAGAGGGCAGTGTCTCACCACTAATCTTTTCAGTTTGCTCCAATACAGTGTACTTTCGTACAGCAGCAGCAGATGTAGAGAATTCGACCCAGGTGGATGGATGGACGGATAGATGTATACGGCAGCAGCAGGTCTAGAGAATCTGTCCAGAGTAGATGGATGGATGGACGGATAGATTGATTTGGCAGCAGCTGGTGAGGCAGCAGAAAATGTGGCTGGCGTGGCAGCTTGTGGCAGCAGTGGCAAGATAGGTAATACGGCAGCAGCACACTAGAATACAAATGGATGTCAGCAGCGTAACTAGCACAGAATAACAGCAGCAGAAGAGATAGCAGCAAAGTGCTGAACCTGACTACAGCAATGAGTCTAAAGGCCACTTTACACACAGCGACATCGCTAGTGATGTCGCTGGTGAAAGCACCCGCCCCCGTCGGTTGTGCGTCACGGGAAAATCGCTGCCCGTGGTGCACAACATCGCTAGGAATGGTCACAAGTACTTACCTGCCTAGCGACGTCGCTGTAGCCGGTGAACTGCCTCCTTTCTAAGAGGGAGGTTCGCTCGGCGTCACAGCGGCGTCACTAAGTGGCCGCCCAATAGAAGCGGAGGGGCGGAGATGAGCGGCTGGAATATCCCGCCCACCTCCTTCCTTCCTCATTGGCGGCGGCCTCAGGTACAATGTTGTTCCTCGTTCCTGCGGTGTCACACATAGCGATGTGTGCTACCGCAGGAGCGATGAACAACATCGTACCTGCAGCAGCAACTATATTTGAGATTAGAACGACGTGTCAACAATTAACGATCTGGTGAGTATTTTTGATCGTTGGTAGTTGTTCGTACGTTTCACACGCAACGACGTTGCTAATGAGGCCGGATGTGCGTCACAAATTCCGTGACCTCCAACGACATCTCGTTAGCAATGTCGTTGCGTGTAAAGTGGCCTTTAGTCTAACTCATTGCCCAGGCAACTATCAAAGCGCAGAGTTGCTTTAAATACCTGCAGCCTCCCAGCTGACCTGGGAGGCACTTCTGGGTTAAGAGGACGCTGGCCCTTTAAGAAATGGGGAGTGGCGACAGGCGCGTTT
Organism: Anomaloglossus baeobatrachus; assembly: GCF_048569485.1. Taxonomy (NCBI): domain Eukaryota; kingdom Metazoa; phylum Chordata; class Amphibia; order Anura; family Aromobatidae; genus Anomaloglossus; species Anomaloglossus baeobatrachus. Next base: position 489,332,054 of record NC_134354.1, read on the forward strand.
ATGGTCAAAGGCTTGGAGCCTGTCAGGCCTAAAACACACTTCCGCAAAAAAAATCGTCCGTGTGACACGGTCCGTTTTTCGGGTCCGTGTTCCATTTTTTTGGGACGTTTCTCCGGTACGTATGGCATCCGTGTGATGGCGTATGCGAGCCGTGTGTACGTGTAAAATGTCCGTGTTTGTGTGTAAAATGCCCGTGTATGTGTACGTGGAATGTCCGTGTGGAATGTCCGTTTGTGTGTTGCACAATGTCGTTGATACATGTCGGCTGACAGCAGACAGAGTTGCGCGATGAGAATGAACTCGGGTGAACTTCACCCGACTTCATTGTCATGCCGCGGCTCTGTCTGTGTGCCGGGTACTGATTAGCGGTCATCTGTGAAGGATTCACCAGTGACCGCTAATCCCCCGAGTGACTGAAGTGAGCAGCCCTCTCTCATACTTACCACTCCCCGATCACCTGCACAATATAGACACGCCCACCGGCTGCTGTGATTGGGTGCAACCAATCACAGGCGTCTGTGGGTGGGGAAAGCAGGGAATACGAGATTGATTAATGAGCGGCCGGCATATTCAAAGTAATTGTTGCCGCGTATTCTCTGCACAGCTGTTCCTCGCCGCGCTGGTGATCAGGGAGCGGTATGAGCCGGGGGAAGAAAAAAACCGAGCGCCAATGTAAGTATGACTGAGAACATCAGAAAAAAAGGTAAGTATACTGACTTTAATTTAAAAAAAACAAAAAATAAGATCGCTAGTGTAAAAACGCACACGCACGAAACGTACTGAACACGGACACACTCCGTGTGCGGTACGTGCAGGCACGGACCCATAGACTAAAGCGGGTCTGTGCCTGCGTGCTGCCGGCCAAAAACGGACATGTCGTCCGTGCAGAAAAGCGCACTCACGTACTTATCACGCGGACACTTGTTCCGTGTGATTTTACGTGTGTGTGCCATCTACCATTCAATAACATGGGTCTCCGTGTGTAAGTGTCTCCGGTACGTGCAAATACGTACCGCACACGTACAAATTAAACGGATGTGTGTTGCGGGTCCCAGGAGTATAGATGCTCTATGAGGCTGCAGCATGTGACGGGGACAGGACGCCTGGACAGGTAAGGGAACCAACGTCCTCATTGGGGGAGGGGAGCAGGAGAATGCAATGATGCCGGTATGGGCATTAGGCCGGGGCCACACGGGGACTACTGCGATCCCCTTGCATGAGACTCGGCTCGTGCTGGCAGTACAGCAGAGCCGAGTCTCATGCTTGTGTCCTTGCAACTGAGGTCCGTTCGTGCGAGCAGACCTCAGCTGCGGGGGGCGGGCCGGCACTCAGGAGGGGAGGGAGGGATTTCTCTCCCTCTCGCCTGTGTAGCCGGCTATAGACATTCTCGCATTGCACTGGCAGTACACCGGTGTACCGCGAGTGCAGTGCGATTTTTCTCTCGCCCCATTCACTTGAATGGGTGCGAGAGAAAGAGTCTCGGATTACAATCGCAGCATGCTGCGATTGTTTTCTCAGTCCGATTAGGGCTGAGAAAATAATCGCCCATGTGCGCAGACACACAGGCTAGAATTGGTCCGAGGGGAATGCGATGTTTTATCGCACTCCACTCGCACCGATTTTCTCGCCGTGTGGCTTAGCCCTTACACATACACTGGGACTTCACTAACTTTCTAGAAGAAATTGCCACTTTCCCTATGAACAAACCATCAAGGAGCACTTATCCAAGTTATAAATACATGTGAGTGAGCCATTACTTTGAAGATACTGTTTTCCATGGGGGGAACAAAAAAGAGGCCTTGTTAGGCTATGTTCACATGTTGCTTTTCTGCTGCTTTTTTCTGCAGACAAAACCTGCTTACAAAAAGCAGGATTTGCAGATTTTTTTGTTGCATTTTTTGTTGCAGATTATATGTGTTATTTGTCTATGATACATGTTTAATAAAGTTAATTTAATTCACCAAAAAAGCAGCAAAAACAAATGGTGGCATTATTTGCAGCATTTTTGCAGAGTCATTGCTTTCCGTGGTGAACAAAATGCTGCAAAAGCACTGAAAGAATTGATATGCTTCACTTTTCAAAAATGCAGCCGTTTTCCCAATTCAGTATTTCTGTCATCTCATAACCTTTGCTGGTACTTTAAAAAGCAGCTTTTAATTTACGCTAAAAAAAGCATCGTATGACCATAGCCTTACTGTGCAGGGCGGTACTATGTTGCATTTGTTTTTTATTTACCTGGCGCAGTGTAGTGTGACGTTTGGCAAAAAGTGGGGAATGTGCTCTAGAAGTGATCAGCCATAGATGTACTGTTATTTTCTGAAGAGATGAGTCCTGGCTGGAATAAGTGATAGCGGTCTGCACCAGATGAGGAGGAAAAAACATGAATGATTACACCTAGAGATGTCAATGGCAAGTCAGTGTATTACATGTACATACTGACACCCTATGCACTATATAGTATATACAGAGCTCCTGTGCATAATGTCAATGATGATCTCTTTATTACCTGTTCACTATACAATATGTGCAGACCTCTTGTGTATAATAGTGATAATATTAGTGTTGTTATTATTATTGCGGTTTCTATTAATGATCAGTATTATATTATTTGGTCACTATAGGGTGATATGATGTGGTTTGGTCATAGTGTGGTCATATTTTTCCCTTGTTTGTGGTATTATTCGGTTACTATTTGGTGATATGATGTGGTCTGGTCATGGTTTGGTTGTATTTTTCCCTTGTATGTGGTATTTTTCAGCCACTGGTGGTAATATGTGGTCTGGTCATGGTGTGGTGGTATTTGTCCCTTGTATGTGGTGGTATTGCTCTTGGTATAGTGGATTCTGTTGTGTATGAAGGGCATTTGTTCGCTCTGATATTAATTAGGAGAATATTATTTATTTATATTAGAGATTAAATACTTGGAAGTTTAACTCCTCCCTAACTTGTAACTATTATATAGTGGCAGAGATGCACTTACAGAGGATTTCCGGTGAAAACAAGTAATCCCCTCTCTACAGGATAAATGAAAACTTATTAATTGGTGGGGTCCGACTGCTGGGACCCCCACCGATCATCAGCATAGGAAACTTTTAGCCCCATTAGATTGGAGCTCGTATTCAACTTGACCACTGATCCATTTATTCCTTCAGTGGCTGTGAACGGTACACTTGGGTTTTTCTAGCAGCCCCAAAGAGGATGAATGGAGATTCGGTCACACATCTTAACACCCACTGCATTTTAAAATGGGATTAAAAGTGCCCTGTCAGGGAAGAAAGTTCCCCATTCTTCTGATTGGTGGGGTTTCCAATGGTCGGATTCCATCAATTATTAAGTAATCACCTATACTGTGGATAAAATGTGTTGTTGATAACTTGTTGTCACCAAAGAAGCCCTTTAATGCAAATTACTGTAATTGTATATCCCTGTTATTGTGTATGTACAGTAGATGTGCAGGAGCCACCTGTATTTTACAGTCGACACTCCACTATAACGGGAATAATGGCCAAGAGATATTTGCATATAGCTGTAGTGTGGGCCACTAGAGTCAATTCCTCCAGTGGGCCCAAGACACCCCAGTCCCACCTTGGACGCAGCGCTCAGTGGTGAATGCTGAGTGTGCACACAGCATAAGGAGCAATTAAAGGTCTTGCGGGCGGCAAAACAAACCGCTTAGCGTCAGTCCGAGCACTGCAGTCCCTGGGAATCTTCCCGGGGGCCAGAGAAAAGGACACCCCTTACTTACCCCTGATTTATTGTTACTACATGATTTGAGAGTGATGAATAAGGTTTTAATTAGGTATGTGGAGCATTCAAAACACTTTTTATAGTTAGTTAATAGTTCAGAGAATGTAATGCAAATGATTCATTGTTCATTGTGTTTGCTGAGCATGCCTGTAAGCTAAGAACAAACTGAGAATATATTATTATGAAGTGTCCTTATAAAATGCATGACAGTACAGTTAGGCTGCCTAAAAAATTGTTAATGCATAGTTTTGCACTGCTAACAATGAGAAAGTTACCGTACTTCTTAAAGGGATTGTTCACTACTTGGACAACCCCTTCTTAATCTCCTTGTTTGCCCCCATAAAAATAGAAATACTTATACTCATTTCTGCTTCCTTCGTGGTTACAGCAGTGATCTAACTCGCTTTCCTGGGGTTCACATGACATTGATATGACACACGGGCCCTGCCCCCCAATTAGCTACGGCTTGTCTGTCACCGCCTTCAGACACTTAAGTTATCAAGCGGAAGTGAGCAGCCAGCCGCAGCTCTCACTTCCTGTTCATTAATTAACTATCTAAAGGTGGGGACAGAGAAGCCGGCGCTGATTGCATGCAGAGTTCACATGGAACTGCACCAGCGGAGGTGAGTATAAGCTTTTTTATTTTTATGGGGTCGAACATAGGGAATGAGAAAGCGTTGTCCAAATAGTGGACAACCCCTTTAAGATAATATTGCTTAGGCACAGTCAGAGTTGCCAATGAAGAATTATACACAGGTCAAATTCAGATGTCCATTAAACACGCTCCATATATCAACTGTGATGTACGAACTGGCTGTACGTCTCCTGACCCAAACTCAGCAGCCTCATAGATGTTACATCGGTGTCTGAATCCTCTTCTATGACAGCTTGTTCTGCAGACAACGCTGGTGGATGCAGGAGTGATGTTGTTTGACATTAGTGTGGCTAGAGCTTGTGATACCAACCAGCAAGGGATTATATGTCTAACTGCAGAGTGCTGATTATCAGTGGTAATCATCTCTCTGGTGAGCCTAGGGTGGTGCCACACCATACTTAAACCCCAAACTGCCAACTATAAATTGTTACTTACCCTGATTTGTTAAATTCTGGCTTGTGTAAAGCTTGTCCAAGCTTGTTACATTCAGTAACTGTCGATTGTAAAGACATACTGTATGAGAATGTTGAGTTCAAGTAAATAGACCCATAGCCAGCCAATGCGTTATGGTTCACTCTTGACTGTGATACAAGGATATCTCAATGGGGATTTACTGCCAAACTTCTCCACAGATAGCTCATCGCTGAGAATTCCATCGGGAGCACTCATTGTCATTAGATAAATATCATAGGACATTTTAACAAGTATGTCTCACAACGCGGGAGATCACGCAGATATCCCACTGCTGCCACCAATTTGTTACGGACACAGACGAGGAGAGGTGGGTCATACAGATATCCCACTATTGTCAAGAGCAAATTGGTGGCATCGGTGGAATATTTGCATCATCTCTTGGGCTGTCTCAGTCTGTCGCCTCGACAAAGTAGGAAGTGCCCAAAGTGGAAAACCGCTTTAAATGAAAAAAAAAAGCACATGTGTAGGCAGCAATTTACTCCGCAGCAAAAGGAGTCTTGAACAATGGATGTGACTGTTTTACCTAAAATTAATTATCACAAATCTCTAGTGCATAATAAATAATTAAGCTGGGGCTCAGATGAAAGTAACAAATCAGCCACCAATTATATTCAAAACTGTCATATGAGAAGACAGAGATTAAGAAATAGCATGGAAAGTACACAAGATAGAAATCATTCACACTAAATATCTGCAGGGGAAATATTGACTCATCTTTGATGTTACAGTGTTAGATAAAAACAGATTTTGCTTTTAATCTTATTCTCTACATGTTCCTAACTTTCTGTTTTGCTTCTTGACTTTTCCAATGCAGTTACATAGATTTCTTCATTTATCTATTGTTTTACTTCTTAAATGGTGAAATTTAGACAAACTGATAGGAAGTTAAAGGGAATCTGTCAGCAGGTTTTTGCTATATAATGTCATAGCACCATAACATAGGGTAAGAAAGACTGATACAAGAGATGTATCACTTACTGGGCTGCTGTGAAAGTTTTAATACAATCCCTATCTTCTCTGGTGTTGATGCAGCAGTTATCATAATCAGGGGTGCTATTCAGCCCCTTCTCTCCGGTTCCGTGAACCAGCAAGAAGCAGCGCCCGGTTTCAGCTGAATGTGCGTTTTCGGACACCCATTTAGTTGAAATATATAGCTTTGGGAGTGGGACACCCTTCCCACACCACAATAGTTAAAATAGCCTTCGGCTTATCAGAGGTCCGCAGCTGATGTCAGGGAAACGCTGCCAGTGTATATACATTGGCCCGTCCGTGCCACAAATGAAGTAAGAAGAGGTCGCTGCTAGACCACAGATAGGTAAGGCTGCTTTCACACTTGCGTTGTGCGGCACCCATTGCAATCCGCCACCTTGAGGAATTACGGTAACCGTTGCAGGAAACCGTTTATTCCTCATAGACTTCTATTAAGGGCGGATTGCAGCGGATGGTTTGGCGTTTCATCCGCCCCGCAGCACATCAGTTGTTTTGTCGCTGACCATGAGTGATCATCGGGTGGAGGGAATGCCGCATGTAGCATTTTTTGAGCATCGGAATCCTTTTTTCACTGCGCATGCTCAGCTTTTTTTTTTTTTTTTTTTAATCACAGAAACATTGATTTACTCTCGGTGGACGAACGATCAGCTGATCGCCTGGCCGCTGGCTTTTGAGGGCGATCAGCTGATCGGCCAGCCGCCGGGTGATCAGCTGATTGTTCACCATAGCCGGCCGCCGGTAAAACTGTAAAAAAAAACAAAAACAAAACGGATCGTTGTTTTGCAGCATCAGTCACATCAGTTGTGCCACTATCTGCAACGCATCCGTTGCATCAGTCACACAACTGACAGTGACGGATGCAAAACAACGGAAGTGTGAAAGCAGCCTAAGGCCTCTTTCACACGTTTGTGAAAACCCACGCACGTTGTTCACGGACGTGTCAGAGGTGCGTTTTACCCTCCGTGAGCCGTGTTTATGGCCTACATGTGTTATCCGTGAAAACACACGGAGAACGGGAACTTTATGCTCACCTGTTCCTGGCGTCGCTGTCCGTAGTGCTGATCTTTGGTCTCCGGTCCTGCCGACTCCCCGCTGCTGCCGCCTCCGGCTGCAGTGAAGTGAATATTCAATGAGCATAATGAGCGGTGGTCGGAAGCAAGTGACAGCAGTGGCAGAGACAGCAGCGCTGGAGAATGTGAGTAAAGTTTTTCTTTTATTTTCTCAAACACATGTGTTTTGTCCGGCGTGTGTCACACGGAACACCTCTGTGTGGTCCGTTTGTGTTCCGTGTGACACCCGAGAAAATCGGACATGTTGACGTGTAGAGCACACGGACACACGTATGCTCCACACGTACACACGGTCCATGGCAGAACACGCACGTGAGCGCAGTACCATTGATTTTAATGGGTCTACGTGTGCCCGTGTCTCCGGTACGTGAGGAAAAGGACCAAATATGTACCGGAGACAAGGACGTGTGAAAGAGACCTAAGGAGAATCTTCTTATTATTTTACGTCATTACAAAAGAGTGGTCATATGGGAACCAGTGTAAGTGTGGCTTGTGGGGGCTACAGTAGTCGTCTTCACAGGGGCTGCTAGGTCGCAGCACTGGCGGTCTTTAACCCCTCGAGCCCCAGTTGCCATTCCTTTGTTAAACAATCCATTCACATACTCTTCCAGTCTCTGAGACAATAAACTTGACACCAAGGCCGTATTTTCCATTTCAAAACTTTTACTCATTTCCTGCAACACAACGATTCCATTACCATCACAGTTCATCTTCATCATCACAATTCCTTCCTTCTTGTGCACCCTAAGGGTGCCGTCTCTGACCCCAGCGGGGTTTCTTTGGGATTTCATTACTGAATAAACTTGTTTGGCTGACTGCTTCCCCATCTCCTGGGATTCCTAAGACACTACCACCTCCACTATACCCTGCGCTGTGCACGCCAAACGTGGTGAGCTCACTGACTGCTCCCAGGATGGCTCCCACCCTATCGTAGGGCTTACCGACTGTCTGTCTTGTGCATCGGGGGAATACAGGGTTATCTTTTTCAGGACACAGCCGCCATTCCTGTCATCCAGAATCTGCCCCAGCAGGGCTCTCTCCAAGGCCTCGGACTGACATGAGAGGGACCCTGAGGATCAGCACAATCTCTACTCTTTTGGGCTCTTTCTTCCTGCTCTCTTCCTCTTTTCAGTTCCTTTTATCTAACTCTGCCCTCCCTGAGGTTAACCCCTTCCTAAACAGGAGTCCAGGGGAGCAGTACCTTACACCACACTGCCACCTAGTGGCCACACACCCATAGTAACTAACTTTATTAATACAAACACCGAGGGAATTGCAGTAGGACATTAGTACATAGGTGGAGGAGCCTGAGACCCCCTACATTTCATACATACATACCAAACTCTGTGGGGCACTGCTTTTCCTGCAACAAATGGTTATTATAATATCCACAAACAATACAAACCGATTTCCTTCCCCCACATTGCTTACCAAGCAGCTCTCCTCTGGCTGCTTCAGTGACCCAATGATCTCCCCTCTTGTACTAGGGTTCCTAAAAGTATTTGTTACCAAAATCCAACTCCATGAATATACATTCTAAGAACACTTAAATAATGTCTTTAATTTTACATTTTTCTTACACATAACAAACTGGCCGAGATGGCCACACACATAACTTTATTGTAGACCATAGGTCCAAAGAAAAAAAACTACCACAAAAAGGCGAAAAAATAAACTGCAACCGGTATGCATTGTCTTTCAGTTCTCAGGGGTTTTGGTCTTAATATTATTTAATGTTATGGTGAAGAATCAACAACAAGTGGGACACAATTGTGAAGCTGAACAAACTTTATTGCTTATTTTAAACGTTTTTAAAAAAAAAAAACCTGAAAATTGGGGCGTGCAATATTATTCGGCCCCTTTACTTTCCGCCCAGCAAACTCACTCCAGAAGTTCATTGAGGATCTCGGAATGATCCAATGTTGTCCTAAATTACTGATGATGATAAATATAAGCCACCTGTGTGTAATCAAGTCTCTGTATAAATGCACCTGCTCTATGATAGTCTCAGTGTTCTGTTTAAAGTGCAGATAGCATCATGAAGACCAAGGAACACAACAGGAAGGTCCGTGATACTGTTGTGGAGAAGTTTAAATTTGGTTATAAAAAGATTTCCAAAACTTAAAACATTTCAAGAAGCACTGTGCAAGCGATCATATTGCAATGGAAGAAGTATCATACCACTGCAAATCTACCAAGACCCGGCCGTCCCTCAAAAATTTCATCTCAAACAAGGAGAAGACTGATCAGAGATGCAGCCAAGAGGCCCATGATCACTCTGGATGAACTGCAGAGATCTACAGCTGAGGTGGGAAAGTCTGTCCATAGGACAACAATCAGTCGTAAACTGCATAAATCTGGCATTTATGGAAGAGTGGCAAGAAGAAAGCCATTTCTCAAAGATATACATAAAAGGTGTTGTTTAAAGTTTGCCACAAGCCACCTGGGAGACACACCAAATATGTGGAAAATGCTCTGGTCAGATGAAACCAAAATCAAACTTTTTGGGCACAATGCCAAATGATATGTTTAGCGTAAAATCAACACAGCTCATCACCCGGAACGCTCCATTCCCACTGTCAAACATGGTGGTGGCAGCATCATGGTTTGGGCCTGCTTTTCTTCAGCAATCACAGGGAAGATGGTTAAAATTGATGGGAAGATGGATGGAGCCAAATACAGGACCATTCTTGAAGAAAACCTGTTGGAGTCTGCAAAAGACCTGAGACTGGGACAGAGATGTGTCTTCCAACAAGACAATAATCCTAAACATAAAGCAAAATCTACAATGGAATGGTTCACTAATAAACGTATCCAGGTGTTAGAATGGCCAAGTCAAAGTCCAGACCTGAATCCAATCGAGAATCTGTGGAAAGAGCTGAAAACTGCTGTTCACAAACACTCTCCATCCAACCTCACTCAGCTCAAGCTATTTGCAAAGGAAAAATGGGCAAGAATTTCAGTCTCTCGATGTGCAAAACTGATAGAGACATACCCCAAGCGACTAAAAGCTTTAATCGTAATAGTAAATGTCCTAGGACAATGGTAAGCGCTCGACCCAACTACTAATAAATCTGCAGCTAGTTAATCGGCAAAAAAAACCCCAAAAAATTGCCTAGGGAAAAAAAAAATTTTTATATAAAAAAATCTCTCCAATTTCCACTTTAAAAGCTTTAATCGCAGCAAAAGGTGGCGCTACAAAGTATTAACGTAAAGGAGACGAATAATATTGCATGCCCCAATTTTCAGTTATTTATTTTTTTTTAAAAAAATTAAAATAAGCAATAAATTTCGTTCAACTCCACAATTGTGTGCCACTTGTTGTTGATTCTTCACCATAACATTAAATTTTTTATGTTTATGTATGAAGCCTGAAATATGGGAAAAGGTTGAAAATTTCAAGGGAGCCGAATACTTTCGCAAGGCACTGTAACTACTGTGGTGGGTATATTCATCCAAAAAATGTCAGTGTCTCAAGAACTTGTTATGTGGACTTTAGCATCACTTACAGCTTGACAACGTTTCATGCTGTTCACAAGTCAAATTATTGTCGGCTGAGACATGGCATCCCACTCTTCTTCAATGGCAGCCCTCAGGTCATAGAGGTTCTGGAGTATAGAGTTACGAGCCTCTACAAGGTGACTTAGCTGATCCCATAGGATTTCTATGGGATTCAGGTCTGGAGTAAGTGCAAGCCTCCCGATTTGAGGTACCCCAGTCTCCAGCAGCCGTTCTCTAATTATGCGATGTGAACGAGTTGGAGCATTATGATCTATGAAGACCTGTGTTGTTCATGCAGAGCCACACTGACTGGATTAAAGTTGGCGGCCATTATTCCTGCTCAGTGTGAATCAACTTTCATCAGTGAAAAGCTCTTAAGCCCGCTACACACGCTTCAATATATCTCACAATCCGTCGTTGGGGTCAAGTTGTAAGTGACGCACATCCGGCATCATTTGTGAGGTATCTGCGTGTGACAGCTACGTGCGATCAGGATTGAACGCAAAACCGTTGATCGCAAACACATCGTATCTTTGTCTAGAATTGAGCGTTTTGTTGCACGAACCTAGTGAATTGTAACGTGTGACATCCCTCATACGATTTTGGTGTCTGAGGCTATGTGCGCAGGTGTGCGCTCTGCACCGCAGCTTAAAAAAGGTCCGCTTCAGAGCGCAGCTGAAAAGCTGCGTTCTGAAGCGCCTCACAATGTCTGTCATTCACTAATCTCTGTCAGTCGGTCACTATCTCTGTCCCTCACTCTCTGTCCATGTCAGTCTATCCCCCTCTCTCATATACTCACCGATCCCCGATCCCCGGTGCTGCACGGCGTTCACACTGCTCCGGCGGCTTTTACTGTTTTGAAAACAGTCCGCCCATTAAACAATCTCGTATTCCCTGCTATCCCCGCCCACCGGCGCCTATGATTGGTTACAGTGAGACACGCCCCCATGCTGAGTGACAGGTGTCACACTGCACCCAATCACAGCAGCCGGTGGGCGTGTCTATACTGTGCAGTGAAATAAATAATTAAATAATTAAAAAAAACGGCGAGCGGTCCCCCCCCAATTTTAAAACCAGCCAGATAAAGCAATACGGCTGAAGGCTGGTATTCTCAGGATTGGGAGCTCCACGTTATGGGGAGCCCCCCAGCCTAACAATATCAGCCAACAGCCGCCCAGAATTGCCGCATACATTATATGCGACAGTTCTGGGACTGTGCCCGGCTCTTCCCGATTTGCCCTGGTGCGTTGGCAAATCGGAGTAATAAGGAGTTATTGGCAGCCCATAGCTGACAATAAGTCCTAGATTAATCATGTCAGGCATCTATGAGACACTTTCCATGATTAATCTGTAAATTACAGTAAATAAACACACACACCCGAAAAAATCCTTTATTAGAAATAAAAAACACAAACATATACCCTGGTTAACCACTTTAATCAGCCCAAAAAAGCCCTCCATGTCCGGCGTAATCCAGGATGCTCCAGCGTCGCTTCCAGCGCTGCTGCATGGAGGTGACAGGAGCTGCAAAAGACACCGCCGCTCCGGTCACCTCCACACAGCAACTGAAGACAGCCGTGCGATCAGCTGAGCTGTCAGTGAGGTTACCCGCTGTCACTGGATCCAGCGGTGGCCGCGGGTAACCTCAGTGACAGCTCAGCTGATCGCGCTACTCACCTCAGTTGCTGCGTGGAGGTGAGAGGAGCGGCGGTGAGTAGCGCGATCAGCTGAGCTGTCACTGAGGTTACCCGCGGCCACCGCTGGATCCAGTGACAGCGGGTAACCTCAGTGACAGCTCAGCCGATCGCGCGGCTGTCTTCAGTTGCTGTGTGGAAGTGACCGGAGCGGCGGTGTATTCTGCAGCTCCGGTCACCTCCATGCAGCAGCGCTGGAAGCGACGCTGGATCATCCTGGAGTACGCCGGACATGGAGGGCTTTTTTGGGCTGATTAAAGTGGTTAACCAGGGTATATGTTTGTGTTTTTTATTTCTAATAAAGGATTTTTCGGGTGTGTGTGTTTATTTACTGTAACTTACAGATTAATCATGGAGGGTGTCTCATAGACGCCTGACATGATTAATCTAGGACTTATTGGCAGCTATGGGCTGCCAATAACTCCTTATTACCCCGATTTGCCAACGCACCAGGGCAAATCAGGAAGAGCCGGGTACAGTCCCAGAACTGTCGCATATAATGTATGCGGCAATTCTGGGCGGCTGTTGGCTGATATTGTTAGGCTGGGGGGCTCCCCATAACGTGGAGCTCCCCATCCTGAGAATACCAGCCTTCAGCCATATGGCTTTATCTGGCTGGTTTTAAAATTGGGGGGGACCGCACGCCGTTTTTTTTAATTATTTAATTATTTATTTCACTGCACAGTATAGACACGCCCACCGGCTGCTGTGATTGGGTGCAGTGTGACACCTGTCACTCAGCGTGGGGGCGTGTCTCACTGTAACCAATCATAGGCGCCGGTGGGCGGGGCAAGCAGGGAATACGAGATTGTTTAATGGGCGGCCGGCTTTTTCAAAATAGTAAAAGCCGCCGGAGCAGTGTGAATGCCGTGCAGCGCCGGACATCGGGGATTGGTGAGTATACGAGAGAGGGCTGCTCAATTCAGTTACTCAGGAGTTTAGCGGTCACCGGTGAGTCCTTCACAGGTGACCGCTAATCGGGGCGCGGCACAGACAGAGCCGCAGCATGACAATGAAGTCGGGTGAGGTTCACCCGAGTTCATTCTGACAGTGCGGCTCTGTCTGTGTCTGCTGTCATCTGCCATTCAGCTCTGCTGCATGGCTGTCTGTCGCTGCTGTCAGCGGCCATGTTGCAGAGCTGAATGGCAGATGACATAGTTAAAACGCATCCCTACACATTACACACGCTTGGCAAGTCAATAAATAAAAAAAAAAAAAAAGGTGCCCAATGCATACGTCACAGAACACATGATCTAAAGGATCGCACACAAAATTGATCAATTTAACATAGACTACTAACGCTCGTGTGACAGCAAATGAACGACCTATGTGCAATCTCATAAGATCCCGTATGCAACCTGGGCGTGTCACATCGCAAATGCGATTGTACAACTAATTGCAACGTGTAAAGCTGGCTTAAGGCTCACTGGTCCCTCATCCAACACAGATGCTCCTTCAAAGAAAAAGCTCATGGCTTCATTAAGATCTTGTTCAGGAGACCAGAAAAACCCATCGACCACAGATGGGTAATAGTGCAAGTCATGGAAAAAAAAATAATCCGGGTTTCCTTAAAATCCAATTTATTTAAAATTCATAAAATCATCTTTATAAGTCAGGGAAAGCAGTCTGTTGACGCGTTTCTATCTGACGACCTTAATTATAATGTGACTATCCCAGAGTAAACAGTCTAAAAACAAGATACTCCTTGTTCCGTGTAAGATAATAACGCTTGCGCCTAGTGGTTTGGTCAGGTACCTTTGCAGGTCGTCTATCACTCAGACCACCCTGACGTAAATGGTTTCGAATGGTCTAACACTTGGGTGCTTCTCACCTCCCTTAAATATGTGTAAAGTTTTGGGGCAGTCATCATCCAAAGAGCATTGTTCACAATGAAGCAGTCATTAGTGTGGGATGTGACCAAAGGATGTACACTTCAGTGCCTTTTTGTGACGCTTCTAGTCTCTCTGTATCTCTGATGCAGCTTGATGATTACACTCTGTTATACTCTAAGCTCAGTGGCCACTTCCTTCTGAGAACATCCTGCTTGAAGCCTTGTAATGGCAAGGTACTGTTGATCAATTCTTAGGTGTCATTTTAGCTTCATAATGTCAAAATGTGAACAGCATGATGAGGATGACTGTTTACATACCAATTCTAATTGAACCATAAAATTTATTGTGTGATTCATGGATCAAACATACTTGTGAATTTTGACAATGGGAATGTGTAGAAGAGAACCGAGATCATATTTTGGTCGAGACATGCGTGAATCTGATCAACAGCATGCCCAGAAATATTTAGGCAATGTTGAAAGCCAAATATGGCTTTACAAAACACAAAATAATAAAAATTAAAATTTGGAATTTTTTTTATGAGAAAAATAGTAACTATGCAGTGACATCAGAAAAATCTGCATAAAAAAATCATATGCTAAATAGTTGCAAGTCAAATTTATGTATGAGATAGCCAAGATGACGGTCTATACAATAAAGATAAATCTAATTTAATGATGTTTTAGATTGTGTCTTTCTCAAGATGAATTAACAACCAGGGGTTAATATATTTAAATCGCATCAGGTGGGTTGGTGATCCATCTACCCAGATATCCGCCGTCCCATGGAGCATTTGCACTTAAACAGCTAACAGAGAGGTTTTAAAGCAGAGGAGCAGTATGCATATACGTGTACATGTGGATATTTTTTAATTGATATCTTTTTCAACGTAATATAGACCTGAAGAAGGCTTCGAAGGAAGCCAAAACGCGTAGTTCAAAGATTTTTGAATGTGCATTTGATAAATAAAATGTTTTGGTTTCTTTTAATGGATAAATTGTCTGGATTCATTGGGAGCACCATTTGTGATACTCATTCTTCCTTTAATGTTTATAAAATGAAGGTAGTCTCATGGTCGAAGCTGTAGTGGATGGAGACATATGGAGCATGAAAGTAAAACTTTAAAAACATTGTTGCCATTTTGCTTGTCAGACTATATTGACGGAAGGATGTATGGACAAATGTACTGAAACATTTTTGATAAAAATTTGCTGCCATATACCAGAATGATGAAGATGAAGCGAGGGTGGACATTTCAATACTACAATGGAACCAAACACACAGACAAGGAAATTCTCAATTGGTTTCAAAGAAAGAAATTACAGCTGCTAGAATGGTTCAGCTTATCACCTGACTTGATTTCAATAGAATATTTATGAAAGGAACTAAAGCTCAAAGTTCATAGAAGGAGCCCATGGAACCTTCCGGACTTGAAGAGTGTTTGTGTGGAAGAATGGGACAAAATCACACCTGAGCAATGCATGCCACTAGTTTCTGCATACAAGAGGCATCTTGAAGCTGTTATCACCAACAAATGCTTGTGTACGAAGTATTAATGAAATTTCAGTAAGCATGTTCAATTTTTTTTCCATATGTCATTTATCATTATTACACATATCTTATCGTCATTTATCTTTTGATTTCCTATCCTGTGTGGATTAGATGGGTTGCTATCAACATCTGGTAAGAAATTCCTGTCAAAATCATCTTTAGAAATATACCGTATTTTTCAGATTATAAGACGCACAAAAATTTGGGAGGAAGATGAAGGGTGCGTCTTAAAATCCGAATATAACTTACCGGGAGGTGGAGAATGGGTACTGTGCTGGCTTCCATGCGGGCTACGGTGGGGGCTGTGCTGGCTGCAGTGGGGGCTGTCTGTATAGTCAGCTGTCTGGCTGTCTGTTCAGGCGGCTGTCTGTGCAGGCAGCAGTCTGGCTGCCTGTACAGAGGGCTGTCTGTGCGGGCGGATGTATGTGCGGTTGGATGTATGCGTGGGTGGCTGGCTGTGCGGAGCAGGGCAGTGCTACAGGTGTCCCAGATGCTCTGTCTTTAAATAATGCCACTCGGAGTCGGCGCATGCGCAGATGGAGCTCTCGGCTCAAGATCTCATCTGTGCACGCGTCACCTCCGGGTGCCATTTCTTTGAAGCCTGCACCGCCGAGAGAGCATCTGGGACACTCGCTGCACCACTTTGCTCCACACAGCCAGCACAACCTGACTGCTGCCAGTACAGACCCCACCGCTGTCATCACAGCCCCCACCGTTGCCATCACAGCCCCCACTACTGCCATCACAGCCCCCACTGCTGCCATCACAGCCCTCACCGCGGCCATCACAGACCCCACCGCTGCCATCACAGACTCAACCGCTGCTATCACAGACTCCACCGCTGCCAGCACAGACCCCACTGCTGCCATCACAGCCCTTACCACTGCCAGCACAGCCCCCACCGCAGCGCCCTACACCAGCACCGCCACACCTCCTGTGACTCCGCTACGCTTATATGCGTTTTTGATGCATTTCCACAGCAGCAACAAAATCGGTGCTTTATAAGCAAAGCAAAATAAATATATACATATGGTAATTAATAATGAATTAACATGCACATGTCTCTTAATAAATCAGGCAAGGTGCACCTCTCCACAAATCTTACTCCACTTAGTGGCTGGACTTAGATTTGTGGAGTAAGGAATTTCACCGCTCCTCCGGAATTTTGACAAATGGGGGATGCTATGCCCCCTGTCATGTCCACCTCCACTCACTTTGTAGGACATGGGTGAAAAAAGCATGAAAACATCAAAAGTCGCAAAATGTTTGCAGAACGCCTCAAAAATGTTGTAAATTTTCAAATGTTTTTAAACCACACTGTAAAATCTTTGATAAATCAGGGCCTATATGGTTTGTTGCAAATAAAGTCATTAGAAAGGAACAAGAATGAATGCTCTTGCACCTTTCGATAATGAATTTTCTCCTGTCATCATATCACCTGACAAACTCCATTACTCTGAGCCTCCAAGAAGGAATAAATTAGGTTTAATATCAGATCAGATCATCTTATTCTATGCATGCTTTCACTGTCAGAAATATATTAAACTTTAATTAGCCATGTTGTAGTCTTCCCCACATGGACAGAAACAGTGTGGGCGAATCTGTAAAAACAGTCTGGCATCCAATTAAAGCATTACTGTCAGGCTTCAAAATAGCCAGAATCTGTTAGCAAACAATCCTCAGTGACTGCTCAGCTCAAGGCAACGTGGATTACTCAAAAGGAGGTCATCTGCATGAAAAACATATTACTTGCCTTGGCTGGAGACAGAAATCAATAAGATTAAGCCTCTGCAAGTGTTGGTGCACGCTGGTGCTTGTATTTCCCTGGTATAGGTGCTGTAATAATTACTACATTATTCCTGACATGCTGTGTGTGGGAGTACATTTGTGTTCATGAATTCTAAGTAGTTACAATGTGATCTTAAGAAGAAAATTGTTGCATTAACCTGCTTGATCCTGAACTCTGCAATACGATTTAATGTCAGTATACAGTTAAGGCTACGTTCCCAGCACATGACGGACACAAATGGTGTCTACAGACGCCATTGACTATAATCAAGCCCATCATTTTGTGGAAAAATAGAGTTGAAACAATTCTCATTTGTTGAGTTATTACCTTGGCATCTTAGGGAGCTAGTGATAAATTTGGGTTTATGCAGTAAAATGAATCTGAACAAACTGAATTAAAGTTCATAGCTTGGAAGTAAAGCAGCATCTTGAGCCTTTGATGAGATTCCCAATAAAGATGAACAGATTTTCTGAAATTCTAATTCACCGACTTACCTGACTTTTCCCCCTAAAAAATCTATTCACAGCAAATTTTCACGTGATTTTCAATTCTGGAAAGCTTGTAATTACTTGGAAAATACACATGGGGAGAAGAGAGAGAACTCAGCTGATTATAAGAGCTTACAATTTATAGGAGAGGGAAAGCGAAAGGACCTTGCTGACCATACGAGTGTGGTGCCCCTGCGGCCTCAGGTGCCACAAGGTACTGCACCTCACCAGAGGTGCAGTATTCATTGCAGATACGGAGGAGGTCATCACCGGTAACAATCACAATCGCACTCAACCAACACATAACACGGGGGTTCTGTCACTGGGACTGGGCTAGGGTAGGTACAGGGGTGTCCATCACGAGGTATGGTACCTCATGCCCACTAGTTCAGGGACCCGGGAGGCAGGGCACCCACAGGGGAAGTGAGGAGCCATCTGACACACTACAGGCAGTTAGCACCAGACGGCATCCGAGTCAGGTCTGACTCCGGAACAGACAAGCAAGCAAAGACACGGAAAGTTAGAGCTCGTGGTCTGGAGATGGAGGCTCGACCTGGGTTCTGATGAAAGAAGAGGGATCCCAGGGTTCGCATGGAGTGCAGAAGGCACCCGTGACCTGTTCCACAGCCAAGGAGCTGGGGTGGAGGGAAAACATTGAAGGGAGATGCACAGAAGGAACCACCAGCCACGACCAGCTGAGGCCCATCACAGCGTAGCCCGGTGCGCCAACGGCAGTGTGTGACTAATGAGTAAAAGACCTTGAACTGTTCCGCCTGTGTCGTCCCTCCCCATTGTGCCATCAGCGCTTGAGAGACTACCACCACCATCATCCTCCTTGAGGCCTAGCTCTACCTGTGGAGATCTGAACCACCTGAGCTGCGTTACCATCTGCCTCAGAAGAGAGCGACATCCTGCAGTAGTGGCTTCCCTCATAGCCGCATACCACAGGTAGCGTCATGAACAACTACCCATATCATCCCCAGCCTTTTATTGACATCCGGGGTTACGGAACCGGGCAAGGACACCGCGATGTCCCAGGAGAAGCACCATGGCCCAGTTACGAGTAACCCCCGACCCCATGGGCGCGTCAAGACATTACACTCTACATGAGAGAGAGAGGGGACCGTGCTGATCATAAGAGCTTACACTCTACAGGAGAGAGAGAACCACGCTGACCATAAGAGCTTAAACTCTATAGGAGAGAGAGGACCCTGCTGACCATAAGAGCTTACACTCTATAGGAAAGAGGGCAAGTACCCTTTGGACCATAAGAGCCTAGACTCTATAGGAGAAAGAGTGAGTACCCCTCGGACCATAAGAGCTTATATGCTACAGGAGAGATCCCTGCTGATCATCCGAGCTTACACTCTACAGGAGAGAGAGAGAGTACCCCTAAGACTATAAGAGCTTACACTCTAAGGCCCCCTTCATCACGGGTGTCACACGGAACGCAAACGGACCACACGGAGGTGTTCCGTGTGACATGCGCCGGAGAAAACACACGTGTTTGAGAAAAAAAACAAATCTTTACTCACCTTCTGCTGCCCTCCTGTCTCTGCCACTGCTGTCACTTGCTTCCGACCGCCGCTCATTATGCTCATTGAATATTCACTTCACTGTGGCCGGAAGCGGCAGCAGCGGGGAGTTGGCAGGACCGGAGACCGAAGATCAGCACCACGAACAGCGACGCCAGGGACAGGTGAGCATAAAGTTCCCGTTCTCCATGTGTTATCACGGATAACACACAGAGAACACACGTGTGCCATAAACACGGCTCACAGAGGGCAAAACGCACCTCTGACATGTCCGTGAAAAACGTGCGTAATTTTTCACGGACATGTGAAGGGGGCCTAAAGGAGAGAGAGGACCCTGTTGAACATAAGAGCTTACACTCTACAGGAGAGCGAAAGTACCTCTCAGGCTATAAGAGCTTACACTCTACAGGAGAGAGAAGATCCTGTTGATCATAAGAGCTTACAGTTTACAGATCAAACGAGAGAGGACTTCACAAGAGAAAAAGTGTTTCCAGAGATTGGAATCTGTACTCCCCTGGGAACTGCTGATCTGTGATGGTACTACTGACCACCACTGTAGAAATGTAAGAAAATTAAATGTCCATAGCTGCAGGGCATTCTGGGGAAGCTTGCATAGCTATGCAAAACGACATTACATCCCCAAAAAATTAGCTGGATCATAAGTCGTTATAAGTGCAATGTGTAGGGGTACATCCACAATGCCATTTAACAAACAAAACCTAAGATAAAAACAAAATGAGCAAATGCCCTGTAGTAAGTAAATTAAGAAATAGTAATAGTACATATAAATAACATAGGGTACTTACTAGTTACCACTCTTTTGATCACAAGATCCTACAAGCCATCCCATTGCGACAAGATGTACCCAATCAGGATGGTCTATAACTCCTGTAGTTCACCTCACTATCTGTCAGCAGATGTGAAAATAGGTAGGGGCAAAGCAGGAAAAACACCTGACAGTTCAGACATATGCCCTTGGAAAGCTATATAAACAAAATGCCAGAGATAATCAGAAACCATATACAGTAAATGTAGAACTATTCCACGCTACTATAAGAATGACACAACAAGTGTTTGCGGAAGTATATTATGGCATGAGCAAAGAAGATTTCTTAGGACATTAAACATGTTGCTGAGGCTCATCAGGCTGGAATAGAGTTCAAAACCATCTCTAAAGAGTTGGACTTCACAATCCACAGTAAGACAGCTTGTGTACAAATGGAGGATATTCAAGACATTTACTAACTTGGGCATGAGTGGTCGACCAACAAAGATCAATCCAATAGCAATGTGTTTAATACATCTCAAGGAACTACAATGAAACCAAGGGTCACTTCTAAGCAATTAAAGGCCTCTCGCACTTTAGCTACTGTTAATTTTCCAAGCCAGGAGGCTATTGGAATAATGTTTTGTGGATGGAGGAAAACCCACCATAAGCTGATGCTGTTGTTTTGTAAATAAATGGGATACAATTATTTTCCATTTACAGACTTGTAATATTGGATCATTTTCCTCAATAAAAAAAGTCAAAATCTAATATTCTTAATCAGTTGATTGACTTAGTGCTCTTTTTCTTCTTTTAGGATGTGTGTGAAAATATGATGTAGTTTTAGGTGAGGATCTGTGCAGAAATATGGAAAATTCTGAAGTGCTCACAAACTTTCAAACACCGCTGTGTATATACACGCTCTTCAATATTGAAATTGCAAAACCAAGAAGGAATAGTCATGAAATTATGGAACACAAATGCTCAATAGACATATTAATGATATGCAATTGATGAAAACATGTAAACAAATGTTCCAAACATAACAATTCATTCAGTATTAAGGGTGCTTTACACGCTGCGACATCACTAGCGATGACTAGCGATGTCGCGAGCGATAGCACCCGCCCCCGTCGTTCGTGCGACATGTGGTGATCGCTGCCATAGCGAACAATATCGCTACGGCAGCGTCACATGCACATACCTGTTCAGCGACGTCGCTGTTGCTGATGAACAATCCCTCCTTCAAGGGGGAGGTGCGTTCGGCGTCACAGCGGCGTCACAAAACGGTCGCCCAGTAGAACAACCTGCGGAATGAAACACCAACGACATTATGATTTGGAGCGATGTGTCAACGATCAACGATTTTTGCCATTTTTGCGATCGTTGATCGTCGTTCCTAGCTGTCACATGCTGCGATGATGCTAACAACGCCGCATGTGCGTCACAAACACCGTGACCCCGACGATATATCGTCAGCAATGCCGCAGCATGTAAAGCACCTTTTAGTTATGAACGCAATGAGCAGAAATATATATACACTAAAGCAGGCTTTACGCGCTGCGACATCGCTAGCTGATGCTAGCAATGGCGAGCGTGATAGCACCCGCCCCTATCGTTATGCCGATATGTGGAGATCGCTTCCGTAGCGAACATTATCGCTACGGCAGCGTCACACGTACTTACCTGCTCGTCGACGTTGCTGTGACCGGCAAACCGCCTCCTTTCTAAGGGGGCGGTTCGCTCGGCGTCACAGCGACATCACTAAGCGGCCGCCCAATCAAAGCGGAGGGGCGGAGATGAGCGGGACGAACATCCCGCCCACTTCCTTCCTTCCTCATTGCTGGCGTGTGGCAGGTAAAGAGAGATTCCTCGATCCTGCGGCGTCACACGTAGCGATGTGTGCTGCCGCAGGGACGAGGATCAACTTCGCCCTAGCGACAGCAGCGATAATTGGGAGAGGACCCCCATGTCAACGAGGAGCGATTTTGGACGTTTTTGCAACGATCCAAAATCGCTCCTAGGAGTCACACACAACAAGATCGCTACAGCGGCCGGATGTGCATCACAAAATCTGTGACCCCCAACGAGATCGCGGTAGTGAAATCGTAGCATGTAAAGCCACCCTTACACACCTTGACATACTATCAATGAGGTTATTAAAGAGGATTTCCCACAAAGTTCAAATTACAGTTTTTAATCAATAGATCTTGGAATAATAATCATTTCCACAATTGGATGTATTTACATTTTTCCCCCGTGCTAATAAAATAGTCTAATCTTATACATGTCCCCCTGCTATGTACTGTGTAATGGCCGTGTCTGACCGTACAGGGCTGATCATACCACATCTCTTGGGCAGGGGAGGACACAAATGAGTATACAGACATTGCAGCACACAATCATAGAGGATTCTTTTTGTGAGGTAAAGAAATTCATTACTTATTCTTAAAAAAATGTTTTTTTTATTTCAAAGAAAGAATAATTTATGATCACAAGCTGTAGTATCTGTATGCTCTTTTGCATCCTCCTCTGCTCAGTAGATGTCATGTGATCAGACCATGTCCCGGTATGGTCAGACATTGTCATTACACAGCACATACTGTACAGTAGCAGGGACACATATATAAGATTATCTCAGCACAGGAACATTTCTATTTTAAACACATCCAATTGTGAAAATTATTATTCCAAGATCTTTTAAATAAAATAAACTTTGTTTATGGGACAATCCCTTTAACCCCTTCACGACCTTGATTGTACCGGTCTTGTCCCTGCACGTCGGCTGATCTGATCAGCCGACATGTGCCTCTAACAGGCGCGGGTGGATCAGAAATTTAACTAGTTAAATCCCACTGTCAATCTCTGATGTAATGCACACTGGAAGGAAGTGCGCAATTCCCTGCACCTATCGGCAGCCCTGTGATGAGATTGCAGGGTGCCGATTAGTTGTCATGAGCCCTGTGTCTGTCATGACATAGTTCCCATGACTTTCCAAAAAAAAGTAACTGGAAAAGGGAATATTCATTTTACTATTTCAAGGCTTTCGAACCCAGGAACAGTTAAAAGAATCAACATAAGATGGAACATGTGCAAAACAATGATATTTTTACGTTGTTTTGCATTATGTTCATTTTTTGTGCCATTTTTGTTGTGCTATTGCAGGTGGAGTCCAGCTAAAAGAAATACATCTTATGCATATATCATTATGTTATCTTGAAAAACTATCTTGGATTGTTAAACTCTGTGTGAACTAAGGAACCTACTCTGAATTGAGTTCAATATATACACAAGATACATTTGGTTTTCCCTGGTAGTGGTTGCAAGCAGGCTGAATTTTACCAGTGAACTCTTTATAGCACTCACCTTTTCCCATTCTTGCACTCCTCTGAACTCTCTGGCGCCAGCACAGACAATGTCCTGACACTCCCTGGCATCATGAATTCATGACATTTTGTCAGAAGTGAAATAAAGTGCAAGATCCAGGAAGATGGAATAATTGTACGTTTGCTCTGAGGCTTGTAGAAATAAGGAGTCTGGTTTAAAGGGAACTTGTAAAGTCCCTAAGGGTATTATTCCACTTGCATATAGCTTCCGATGTGAGAGCATCGGAAGCGATATGATAATGACCCTCTGCTGCGAGCGTCAGCCTAGGGTCATGCGACTGTGATGCGAACTGGCGATCGCATCACAGGTGCAGAGAAGAGGGAGGGAGCACTTTCTCCCATCTCCTCCGCTGCCTGTCTCTGCGTGCACCGCACTGTGGTCGGATTACATGCGAGTGCAGTGTGATGTTTCACACGCTCCCACAGAGTTTTATTGGGGTGCATGAGGCGAGAATCACTGTCTAACGAAGCATGATGCGATTCATTCCGCATGCCGCTATGGCATGAGAAATCAATCGCAGCTGGATACTGCTGTGTCGCCCTGGGCAAGCCAGGGGACACAGGTCACACACCACCACACCCCACATCCCAGGTAGGCACACCTAAGCTGAACCAAAAATCCTTGTTGCCTTCCTCCAGAGGCTGATGATTCACACCAGGGGGTGGGCCAGGCGGTTGGCTCCGCCCACCAAGGAGATCACAGCTCTGGAGGCAGGAAGTACCAGGCAGTCTAGTCAGGGAGGAGGAAGTGGAAGGAGTGAAGGAGTAGCCCGGAGGGGGCTAGAGTAAACAACTAAGTAAAGTAAAGAAAGAGAAGTGGAAAAGGAGGAAAGCAAGTGAGGTGACAGAGAGAGAGAGAAGCCTGAAGGTCCAGCTTTGTGTAGGGCCAGATCAGCAAGGTCAGCGACGGCGGTGACTGTCTGGAGGGGGACAGTTCGGAAGTTCCTGGAAGGACCCCGTTGGCTGTGTGCCCGGCGGTCTGGAGCAGTGTTCCGAAGGACAGTCACCACCAGGGCAGGGGCCTCTCGGACCCCGGCAAGGCTAGGAGTCGCCAGATTTGCCGAATCCGTCAGTGAAGGGGACGTAGATTCCCCCAGCAACCAAGTCCCGATTGAAGGCAACAGCCCAACCCGTACAACAGGGACACCGCCACCGCCAGGGCACCAGTCTCTGAGGGCCAGCGCCTGCGGGCAAAGTAAAGTGCTCCTCCGGCCCAGCTTGAAGCCGGGGAGCGGGTTACCGGTGGGGACCCATCGCAACCAACCGTACACACAGGTGCAAGGAAGAGGGACATTACCGTCACCTACCGGGAAGGCAGGTGCAGCCGTCCGTGGGACCGTCCTACCAGCCGTTGGTTTACCGTACAAACTGTGTCCACGTCTCAGGCTGAGTGAGTACCACAGTGCCGCAAGGCACAGCGCTGCCCCCGCGTCCCTGCGCCCACCAGGCCCTGCACCTCCCAAGCCATCATTGGGCCCCGGGATCACCGACCCCTACCCACGGAGGGGCAACACAACACCTGGCTGCTCCACATCACCATCCCCGGGATCCCCGTATTAAGCAGCGGTGGTGCTACAAATCACCACAACCGTGGGTGGCGTCACGGACATTATCCCAACACCCCAAACCCCCCTTTCACTCACGGGCGAGGAGTGCCGCTCGAGAAACCCCCGGGATCCGGCCCACGGCTCGAGCCATCACTGAGCAGCCGGACCCGAGCAGAAGGGGTGAGCGCGGTGTTGCTGACACCCTCCTCCCCGCCCGCGACAACTTGGCGTCACGAACAGGATCTTACCGCTCTGCCGTCTGGTAGAGGTGCGCCTTGTTACCGCCGGAGGTATCCGGCAGAAAAATTGCAGAAGCCGCCATCTTTGGCGCGAAAAGTTCCCGCTCGAGCGTCTTCTCGAGCAGTAGAGGCGCGAAGGCCAAAACCCCGCCCCGAGAGAGGAGGGGCCGGAAAGAGCTAAGGGGGACGCGATGGCGGCTGGACGCATGTAGCTGCGGCTATAAAGGCAGGGACGCCAGGACTCTGCAAACATACCGTTCCTGGAAGCAAAAGAACCAGCCATCATGTGGATGCCGTCCCGTGACACCGAAGCCCCCGCGCCTGGAACCGCGGCGTGGGTGGAGATCCGAACCGCGCAGCTCTACCAGAGGCTGCAGGTCAGGATGCAGCTCCTCATGGAGGAGTGGGAGGCCGACATGACGGACGTTGTAGCCACTGTGCGGAGACGCGAGGAGGAAGCAGGGAAAGGGAGGGTGAGTGACCCACGTCCCGATGCCCTTGAAGGGCCGGTCATCGCGGCTGTGGGGCCCGGTCCAAGCCCTCTCCCCCCGTTGCCTCCCTCGCCACCCGTCCCGGAGGCCGTGACCCCGCCACTAGGCCTGCTACCACTGCAACCGGTAGCAGTACCCAGCATCCCCGCCCAAGCGGGCCGACCTGTAGCCGGAGCCCGCGGCACACCAGAGGTGTTACCATGGAAGACGCCGAAGGAGAAACCGGAGGCATCCCCTGAGAAGTTCCCCGAGCCGGAGCCGATAGCCCGCTCCGAGCCGAAGGCCCAGCAGCGGAAAGCCCCTAGGCCCATCCCCCACACCTCGGCTGAGGTCGCGCCGGGTTGTAGCTGCAAGGCAGCGCCCAAGGCCAAGACACCGCGGGACATGCCGCCCAGATTCCTGACAGTGAGCAATGTCCAGGATGTCCCGCGGGGCCCGACCCGTGCGCCGGCGCTGGCGGCAGCGCCGTACTGGGATAGGGAGCCGGTACCGTTGGGCCTGGAGATCGCCGAGAGGGAGCGGAAGAAGGCCGAGCTGGTGGCCAGAGCGATCCGGGAGAAAGAGAATCTCCGGCAAGCGACGTTCCGTGTCCGGGGACCGTTGTACGAGGGGCAGGTGAGGCGGTTTGATGTCCGCCGGGGCTACGGGTTCATCTACGAGCCGGGCCTGGAGGCCGAAGTGTTTGTAGCCCGGCGGGATGTGCATGCCCACCTGCCCGAAGAACATCCCGGCCGCAACCTGATGCCGGGAGACATTGTACAATACACCCGGCACTTTGGGGAGCGAGGGTGGTTTGCGCTGGACGCTAAACTCAGGAGGGGCCCGGAGGCCCGAGCGAGCGCAGACCTCTACCCCTTGACAGTGACCCCAGCGCTTGAAGGACCGGAGTAGGGCAATGGATGCCCGCAGCACCGTCCCCGTTGGGACCACCTGCTTGTTGTGTTTGAAAAGTTTTGAAAAGTTTGAATGATAAGAAAAATGATGATACCGAAAAGTTACCTGATCTGCTTAGTGATTTGCAACCGGCTGGAGCCGGCACCGTTGTCCCCGTGGGGACCGTTTAAAAAGTTTTTGCATGGGAACTATCCATGGACAAGCCCGTGAACTTGCAGGGCAACCACAGACGTTAGTGGCTTGTAAATATGTTGTTTACCGTTACCGTTTTCCGCAGGCCGCCTCCGGAGAGGCAGGTTGGAGGGAGGGCCCTGAGCAGAGCAGGCTAGGGCCCAGCCACCAAAGGAACCGGTGGCTACCCTCTGGAGGGCAAGGACAGATCCCGCTCGGGTACCGTGTGCTGGACTGTGGGTCAAGGGGTGCTGCCTGGGTTTTAGGGGCAGCATCAGGGCCAGGTTACTTGGGTGGGAGAGAGCGGAAACCGTAACCGTAAACCGTTGCAACGTTAAAAGAAATGTGCCTCCCGTTTTGGGAAGATTATTAAAAATGTAAATATGTTATGTTTAACCCTGTTATCCCCTTTTTACAGAAAAATAAAACCGGTGTAGGATGGCAGCCCGCGGACGGTCTGCGTTTTGCTAAGGAGGAATGTGTCGCCCTGGGCAAGCCAGGGGACACAGGTCACACACCACCACACCCCACATCCCAGGTAGGCACACCTAAGCTGAACCAAAAATCCTTGTTGCCTTCCTCCAGAGGCTGATGATTCACACCAGGGGGTGGGCCAGGTGGTTGGCTCCGCCCACCAAGGAGATCACAGCTCTGGAGGCAGGAAGTACCAGGCAGTCTAGTCAGGGAGGAGGAAGTGGAAGGAGTGAAGGAGTAGCCCGGAGGGGGCTAGAGTAAACAACTAAGTAAAGTAAAGAAAGAGAAGTGGAAAAGGAGGAAAGCAAGTGAGGTGACAGAGAGAGAGAGAAGCCTGAAGGTCCAGCTTTGTGTAGGGCCAGATCAGCAAGGTCAGCGACGGCGGTGACTGTCTGGAGGGGGACAGTTCGGAAGTTCCTGGAAGGACCCCGTTGGCTGTGTGCCCGGCGGTCTGGAGCAGTGTTCCGAAGGACAGTCAGCACCAGGGCAGGGGCCTCTCGGACCCCGGCAAGGCTAGGAGTCGCCAGATTTGCCGAATCCGTCAGTGAAGGGGACGTAGATTCCCCCAGCAACCAAGTCCCGATTGAAGGCAACAGCCCAACCTGTACAACAGGGACACCGCCACCGCCAGGGCACCAGTCTCTGAGGGCCAGCGCCTGCGGGCAAAGTAAAGTGCTCCTCCGGCCCAGCTTGAAGCCGGGGAGCGGGTTACCGGTGGGGACCCATCGCAACCAACCGTACACACAGGTGCAAGGAAGAGGGACATTACCGTCACCTACCGGGAAGGCAGGTGCAGCCGTCCGTGGGACCGTCCTACCAGCCGTTGGTTTACCGTACAAACTGTGTCCACGTCTCAGGCTGAGTGAGTACCACAGTGCCGCAAGGCACAGCGCTGCCCCCGCATCCCTGCGCCCACCAGGCCCTGCACCTCCCAAGCCATCACCGGGCCCCGGGATCACCGACCCCTACCCACGGAGGGGCAACACAACACCTGGCTGTTCCACATCACCATCCCCGGGATCCCCGTATTAAGCAGCGGTGGTGCTACAAATCACCACAACCGTGGGTGGCGTCACGGACATTATCCCAACACCCCAAACCCCCCTTTCACTCACGGGCGAGGAGTGCCGCTCGAGAAACCCCCGGGATCCGGCCCACGGCTCGAGCCACCACTGAGCAGCCGGACCCGAGCAGAAGGGGTGAGCGCGGTGTTGCTGACACCCTCCTCCCCGCCCGCGACACTGCCCCATAGTTTTGCATTAGAGTGAGAGCAATCCGAGGTTTTATCGGATTGTGTTAGGGCCAGGTGGACGGGCAGACCCAGGAGGTGGATCCACTGGACTGAACACCTCACCGAAGGCAAGGTGCCCGGTAGCCGAAGCACTACAGGTAGCAGGACAGTCCGTTCAGAGGAGTGGAGTGTAGAAGTCCCTGGGACCACGGAGTCACTGAAGGTAGTCCGGGTGACGGAGCTCAGGTTCGGAGGCCGAGATGACGTCAGGCAGAGTCCGGAACCGACGGAGCGAGAAGATGGGTCACCACAGGGATCGGAGATGGTGTGAACTGACGGGATGGCAGTCACCGTTCGGGGTTCGGGTATCGTCAGGACCAGTTGGCGAGGCAGGAGCGGCTCTACGAGAGAGATAGGTAAGTATACCACAAGACACAAGGAGACCTGACTCCTAGCTTAGCAAAACACGAAGAACAGGCCCCGCCCACTTGGAAAGGATCCCCCTATATACCCTGTACCTGATTCTTCAATATCCTGTTGAAGGACACTGGCCCTTTAAGAGAGGGTCAATGACCGCGCGCGCGCCCTAATGCGCATGCGCGAGGCCCGGGTGCCAGAAGCCAGAGCAGGGAGCGGTGAACAGGAGGCAGGAGAGCCGGGCTGAAGCAGAGTTGCCGACGGGCGCCGGGAGCGGGGACCGGGCTGCCTGGGGACCGCAGGTGATGGGGCATGGAGGCTGTGGAGCGGGGGACGCCTGGCAGAGGAGCCGGGGAGCGAGGCAGGGGAGCCGGGGAGCGAGGCAGGGAAGCCGGGGAGCGAGGCAGGGGAGCCGGGGAGCCGGGGAGCGTGGCAGGGGACCCGGGGAGCATGACAGATTGCACTTACCCGTGCAAAGCGCAAGTGGAACTGAACCCTAACCATCGGAAACAGCTATTATAGTTGCATATTTGCTGATAACATCTTTATACTAAAGCATTTGCAGATTCAATCTAAGGATCTGCTGTTTAAAAAAAGCATTGTTATTCTTCAGATTGTTATATATTAAAGAATATTGTATTGAAGATGTCTGTCCTGCCCAGGTGGTGTGATTAGCGGGTCCCCAAGCCAGGACTAGTCAGGAGGAAGCCACACCCCCAAAAGATAAATCCTGTCTCTTACATATTACAATCTACAGAATAAGGGTTCATTCAGAAGTCTGTGCAGGGACCACAGTGCAGGGATTAACCATGGGTCATCTGACCTGAATTCAGCATCCTCATACATGCCTATGCACCGACCGATTGTTCATGGATGTCTGAAAAAGTCCTTAGGCCACGTGCACACACTGAGTATTTGATGAGCTTTTTACCTCAGTATTTCGAAGCCAAAACCAGGAGTGGGTGATAAATACAGAAATGGTGCTCATGTTTCTATTCCTCTTATTGTTCCTGGTCTTGGGTTACAAATTGTAACATCTGCTCGTGGTCTTAAAATGATTCTTCTTAAACACAAGAACGCTAATTTGGAGCTTCTAAGGTTTCATTATAATGCTGCTATTAGCATATATCAACATAATGGCAGTTTAAAGTGGTTAGGGGACCTAATCCCTTTAAAATCTGATTTAGATGGGGGTCTGGAGTGGTGTCTGATCTCGATATATTTTGGGGTGTGAATTAAAGGGGACATATGTGCTACTTGAGTTTGAAATGTTGCTTGAGGGTGTTTCCTATTCATTAAGCAATGCATAAGGGAAAATATTTTGTATAGATTGCTATGCTTGTCATTTTTTGTTTCCCTCTTAATCTCCTTGATGTCCCTTCTCAAAAGTTAGGAAGCATGCTATAAAGATAAACTTAGAAATTAATCAGCATATTTTGGACCAAAAAACAACATATTTTAGACATAAGTGGAAACACTGGTTACTGCAGACATTCATGCCAATTGTTCTTATCCCAGACCGTAATGCACGGACTGATCCCAGCTCTCCCGACCTTAGCTTCACAACCTCATAGAAATATATTTAAGTTATGATGCACGGGTTGGGAAACCTGCAGCCAGTCCAGGTATTGTGGTCCAAGATCAGACCAATTTGCATGGATTTCTGCATGAGCCTTTAGAGGTACTTTGCACGTTGCGACATCGCTACTGCGATCTCGTCGGGGTCAAATTGAAAGTGACGCACATCCGGCGCCAGTAATGTTGTCGCAACGTGTAAAGCCTAGAAGCACCGATAAACGATCGCAAAAGCGTCGAAAATCGGTGATCTGTGTAGTGTCGTCATTTCCATAATTTCACTGCAGCGACAGATACGATGTTGTTCCTCGTTCTTGCGGTAGCACACATCGCTGTGTATGAAGCCGCAGGAGCTAGGAACATCTCTTTACCTGCGTCCCGCCTGCAATGAGGAAGGAAGGAGGTGGGCGGGATGTTTACGTCCCGCTCATCTCCGTCCTTCCGCTTCTATTGGCCGCCTGCCGTGTGACGTCGGGTCGCTGGCCAGAGCGACGTCACAGGGCAGGTAAGTGCGTGTGAAGCTGCCGTAGCGATAATGTTCGCTACAGCAGCTATCACAAGATATCGCATCTGCGACGGGGCGGGTACTATCGCGCTCGGCATCGCTACCATCAGCTAGCGATGTCGCAGCGTGCAAAGTACCCCTTAGGCTACGTTCCCACAATGAGCATTTGGTGATTTTTGATGTTGCAAATTTTCTGCAGTGTTTCTGAACATATTATAAATTAGGTTACTTGTTTGTGTTTATTTACATGTGTTTTTATTGCGTTTGACACTTCAGTTTTTGTCTCTTTTTAGTCTGTCATGTTTTATTCAAAGCTCCCTTATTTTTGACGGTTTCTGATATTTGACTGACAAAAGTTTATAGATACAGTAATGTGTGGATTACATGCATCTTTGTGGATTACTTGCATCTTTGTGGATTACATGCATCTTTGTGGATTACTTGCATCTTTGTGGATTATATGCATCTTTGTGGATTACATGCATCTTTAGAGCAGATGTTATGAGAAACAAATTTGCTGGCCTTGGTGAATTTTCACCCAAATTTTGTACTTCACCAAATATATTTGAGCAAAACTCAATAATGAAAAGTTTGTAATTGCTAGAAAAATACAAAAAGAAGAGAGAGAAGGGGGAAATAAGAGAAAGAAGACCCTGATGACCATGAGAGCCTACACAACACAGGAGAGGGACAGAGAGAAAGAACCTAACTGACCATAACAGCTTATAATTTATAGAGCAGAGAGATAGATAGAGGAGACACTGCTGATCATAAAAGCTTACACATTGCAGAAGAGCAAGGACCCTACTGATCATAAGAACTTACACTCTAGTGGAGAGAGAGGACCCTACTGATCATAAGAGCTTACACTCTACAGAAGAGAGAGGACCCTACTGTTCATAAGAGCTTACACTCTACAGAAGAGAGAGGACCCTACTAATCATAAGAACTTACACTCTACACAAGAGAGAGGACCCTACTGATCATAAGAGCTTACACACTGCAAAAGAGAGAGGACCCTACTGATCATAAGAGCTTACCCACTGCAGAAGAGAGAGAACCCTACTGATCATAAAAGCTTACACTCTACAAAAGAGAGAGGACCCTACTGATCATAAGAACTTACACTCTACAGAAGAGAGAGGACCCTACTGATTATAAGAGCTTACACAATGCAGAAGAGAGAGGACCCTACTGATCATAAAAGCTTATACTCTACAAAAGAGAGAGGACCCTACTGTTCATAAGAACTTACACTCTACAGAAGAGAGAGGACCCTACTGATCATAATAGCTTACACTCTACAAAAGAGAGAACATCCTATTGATCATAAGAACTTACACTCTACAGGAGAGAGAGGACCCTGCCGACCATAAGAGCTTACACACTGAAGAGAGAGGACCCTACTGATCATAAGAACTTACACACTGCAGAAGAGAGAGGACCCCACTGATCATAAGAGCTTACACTCTACAGAAGAGAAAACACCCTACTGTTCATAAGAACTTACACTCTACAGGAGAGAGAGGACCCTACTGATCATAAGAGCTTACACACTGCAGAAGAGAGAGGACCTAACTGATCATAAGTACTTACACTCTACAGAAGAGAGAGGACCCTACTGATCATAAAAACTTACACTGTTATGGATGGTGTTTCTGATGGATTGGCTGTTGCTGGTTGTGAAGGGGTTAAGATTATTCTTGAGGATGTTTCTGGGCTTCCTCTAGTGGCCAGTGCTGGAAGTGAGTCAGGTTCTGAGCTTGTCAGTGAGACAGGTATAGGGCTTCGCTCTAATCACAGTGGGCCAATCATGTCCAGCCCTTGGTGTATAAAGGAAGAGATTCTGCCTCAAGTTGACACCGGTGATATAGTTTTCTGTGTCAGTTTTTCTCCAGTGAACATGCCTTGAACACCTAGTCCTCCTATTATGTCGGCCATGTGCCTGTGACTCATCGGATACTTCTCCAGCGTGCTCCAGCTTGTCTTTTTCTCTTGGAGATTTCCAGTGTTGTCTGCTACAATTTGTCTGTGGATTAAATTTTTGCCTTTTTCCCTAGTCATCTTGATCTTGCTTTTTGGAGCCTAGGATATGTATTTTGTCTTGGTTTTCATAGCATTTTTCTCTTATGTGCAATGTTTATTTTGATTCTGTTCCAATTAGTTTTGAAATGCTATGGAAACGGTTCATTCTCAGTGAAAAAACGCAGTGGAGTTTTTTCTCTCTGTCTGAACATGGTCCTGTGTTTTTTGCTATTAGGCCCTGTGCCCACGGGAGAAAATACCTGCGAATTTTGCAGCGGAAAACCTGCAGATTTTGGGGATTTTACAGACAAATCCACAGGTTTACACAAGTATAGACACTCCCCATGTTATCCTGTGGGATTTGGGGAGTGCTGTATCAATGCTGCGGTTTTCGCGGCTGCGGAAAATGCTGTGGATTTCCAACAGCCACACGTAACTGCATGTCAATTATTCCTGCGGCTTGTTCCGTGTGGATCTCTATACTTACTTGCCTTGATTGAAGACCCCGCAGACTCTTCTTTTGGTGTAGAAGAGCCGGACAGAGCTAGGAGCGGGCTGCAATAGGTGGGCGGGGCCTGCATGAGTTGCGGTCATGTGACCACCAGAGCTCCGGTCATCTGACAGCCGGAGCTTGTCCAGGCCCCAACCATCTTCTTCAGGAGCCGGCCGGAAACCAAGTTGCTGTGCGATATAGGTAATTATGAACTCACCCTTCACTCCAGCACTTATTCTGCATTGAAGATACAGTGACCAACCCATGGTACTGTATCCTCAATACAGAATACCCGCAGCATATCCGCAGGACATTCCACTGGACCTCTGCACTAAAAACTCAGCACAACTCAGACAAAGTTGTGCTGTGGATTTCTGGCAGCTCCTGCGGAATGTCCTGTGGATATATCCACAGGACACTTTCCCCGTGGGCACATGGCCAGACATAGGTTTTGTGCTTCATTGTGTTCTCACTGATGATCTGTAATCAATAAAGGTGTTGTTTATACTTGTAACACAGGTGTGCCCCTGGGTCCATGTGTGGTGTCTTTCTCTTTGTTTATCTCGATTCCAGTTTCTCACTGCACCAGGGTGCACCCAATCATATCGAATACCAGATATAGTGGAGCGCTCCATTTTTTCTCTCTCATACATGCACAAGAGTTCCCTGATGTAGTGGGTGGAGGATCGTGTGGTCCTAAGGGAATATTGATCTTCAGGAGTTGGCATATTTTAGGGTTTTGCTGGCTGCACTCTATCCTATCCTTTGGGTTCTTAGTTAGCAGGGCCTCTCTTTGCTCAAGTCTATTCCTAACCAACTGTGTATTGTTTGTTTGGGGCTGTCCTGAGGCAAGTTAGGACTCCTTCCTTCATCTTTGAGGCTAGCTAGTTTCTTAGATGACGAGGCATCTAGATAGAGTAGGCACGCTCCACCGCTACTTCTAATTGTGTATAAATAGTCAGGGGGTTTCCACCTGTTAGTTACTGACCACTCTTATGCTCTTTTTTCTGGGTTTCCCAGGTTTTTACCTCCTGGACTCTTGGGGTTCTGGATCTTAGTTCTCGGGTTGCACCCGTCTCTGGATAGGGGAAGGTGTTTAGCCTTGAATGCAATATCTACGGGAAATGTCACCGATCTCTGAACCATAAGATTACACTCTACAGGAGATAGAGGACCCCACTGATCATAAGAGCTTAGACACTGCAGAAGAGAGAGTACCCCACTGATCATAAGAACTTACACTCTACTGAAGAGAGAGGAACCTACTAACCATAAGATCTTACAGACTGCAGAAGAGAAAGGACCCCACTGATCATAAGAGCTTACACTCTCCAGGACAGAAGAGAAAGGACCCTACTGATCATAAGAGCTTACACTCTACAGAAGAGAGGACCCTGCTGATCATGAGAGCTTAAAGTCTACAATAGAGAGGACCCTGTTGATCATGAGAGCTTATACTCTCTAGGAGAGAGAGAACCCCGCTGGCAATCATTGCTCACATTCAGAAGAGAGGAACCCACTGACCAAAAGATCTTACACACTATAGGAGCGAGAGGACCCTGCTTACTATAAAAGCTTACACACTGCAGAAGAGACCTCACTTATCATAAGAGCTTACACTCTACAGAAAAGCGAGAGAACCCCATTGACCAAAAGAGCTTATACTTTATAGGAGATAGAGAGGAGGACCCTGCTGACCATAAGAGCCTATACAATACAGGA
The DNA here is from genome assembly GCF_048569485.1 of Anomaloglossus baeobatrachus. Classification (NCBI taxonomy): domain Eukaryota; kingdom Metazoa; phylum Chordata; class Amphibia; order Anura; family Aromobatidae; genus Anomaloglossus; species Anomaloglossus baeobatrachus. Next base: position 489,367,316 of record NC_134354.1, read on the forward strand.
GAGAGAGATTTAGGCTTGGGGGTCACACCTGCGGATTTTCCGCATCTAATACAGAATCTACAGTTGATGGGATTCTTTTTATTCAGTGTAAACTGACCTGCGGTTTCAAATCCACAATATGTAAATTTCTCTAGTGGGTATACTGCGTTTCATGTGTGGACTTTCCCCCGTAGAGTTGTATTAGATGCAGAAAAAAATGCAGGTAAAAAATGCATATGAGTTTTTAGTGTGTTCCTGTTACTTGTCTTTTATAAAATGTTATTAATAAAGTTATGTGCATATTACAGGCATTTTTAAGGCTTTTGCTGGGAAAATGCACTAAAAACACAAGTTTTTTTTATTTGAGGATTCTCCTCATCTGATTCAAGATTATGGGTTAAGTCTGAAAATAAAACACAGTGAGCATGAGATTTCTATAAATCCACTGTATCAAAAAAGTTTTATCAAAGCTAACTAAATAAAAAGTAAAAAAAAAAGTCTTAGTAAAAAATGACATGCCAAAAGGAAAAGCAAACCACAGGTGAAAACGTTATGATATAAGTACATGTAAAAAAAATACTCAAAAATGCAATGAAAAACACAAGTAACGTAATTTAGCTAATTGGTGCAGAAATTCTGCAGAAAATCTACATCAGAACCGCATGAAATACTCATCATGGGAAAGTAGTTTTCGGCTATGTTCAGTCTCTTCTTTCTCTGGTGATCAAAAACATTGTTTTTCAATCAAAAGACACAATCAAATTTAGTAATCCTTGTCTTTTTTTGCATTTTTTTTGATAGTTTACTGGTCACTTTTTAGCTTTTAGTGTTGTTTTGGCACTATTTTATTGGAGTCCATTAAGCACTTATGAAAACACTAACACTTTTTGTGTTGGGAATACTTTTAATAAGTGCAAAATAGAAAGGGCCCCTTCAGGTAATTTTTTTTTAATCTTCCCATGAAATTGTATTGTAAAGTATTGAACGTTTCAAAGAGGAAAACGCCTAAAGAATGTTCAGTGTCTTCCAGGTGTTTTATTATTCAATAAGTGGCAGAGTACATGCTGTAGAGTACTTTTTCTTGCACTATATACAGTGCCTTGTGAAAGTATACGGCCCCGTTGAATTTTTCAACTTTTTCCCTCATTTCAGGCTTCAAACATAAAGATAAAAAAAAATATTTTATGGTTAAGAATCAACAACAAGTGTGACACAATTGTGAAGTTGAACAAAATTTATTGCTAATTTAAAATTTTTGTGAAAAATAAAAAACTGAAAATTGGGGCGAGCAATATTATTCGGCCCCTTTACTTTCAGTGCAGCAAACTCACTCCAAAAGTTCACTGAGGATCTCTGAATGATCCAATGTTGTCCTAAATGACTGATGATGATAAATATAAGCCTCCTGTGTGTAATCAAGTCTCCATATAAATGCACCTGCTCTGTGATAGTCTCAGTGCTCTGTATAAAGCACAGATGGCAGCATGAAGACCAAGGAACACAACAGGCAGGTCCATGATACTGTTGTGGAGAAGTTTAAAGCCAGATTTGGTTACAAAAAGATTTCCAAAACTTTAAACATCACAAGAAGCACTGTGCAAGCGATCATATTGAAATGGAAGGAGTATCATACCACTGCAAATCTACCAAGACCCGTCAGTCCATGAAAACTTTCATCTCAGAACAAGGAGAAGACTGATCACAGATGCAGCCAAGAGGCTGATGATCACTCTGGATGAACTGCAGAGATCTACAGCTGAGGTGGAAGATTTTGTCCATAGGACAACAATCCGTCGTACACTGCACAAATCTGGCCTTTATGGAAGAGTGACAAGAAGAAAGCCATTTCTCAAAGATATCCATAAAAAGTGTCGTTTAAAGTTTGCCACAAGCCACCTGGGAGACACACCAAACATGTGGAAGAAGGTGCTTTGGTCAGATGAAACCAAAATCGAACTTTTTGGACACAATGCCAAACTATATGTTTGGCGTAAAAGCAACACAGCGCATCACCCTGAACACACCATCCCCACTGTCAAACATGGTGGTGGCAGCATCATGGTTTGGCCCTGCTTTTCTTCAACAGGGACAGGAAAGATGGTTAAAATTGATGGGAAGATGATGGAGCCAAATACAGGACCATTCTTGAAGAAAACCTGTTGGAGTCTGCAAAAGACCTGAGACTGGGACGGAGATTTGTCTTTCAACAAGACAATGATCCCAAACATAAAGCAAAATCTATAATGCAATAAACGTATCCAGGTGTTAGAATGGCCAAGTCAAAATCCAGACCTGAATCCAATCAAGAATCTGTGGAGAGAGCTGAAAACTGCTGTTCATAAACGCTCTCCATCTAACCTCACTCAGCTCAAGCTATTTGCAAAGGAAGAATTCGCAAGAATTTCAGTCTATTGATGTGCAAAACTGATAGACACATACCCTAAGCGACTTGCAGCTGTAATTGCAGCAAAAGGTGGCGCTACAAAATATTAACTAAAATGGGCCGAATAATATTGCACATCCCAATGTTCACTTATTTATTTTTTATAAAAGTTTAAAATAAGCAATACATTTTGTTCAACTTCACAATTGTGTCCCACTTGTTGTTGATTCTTCACCACAACATTTAAGATTTTTATCTTTGTTTGAAGCCTGAAATGTGGGAAAAGGTTGAAAAATTCAAGGGGGCCGAATACTTTCACAAGGCACTGTATCTACAATGTTCAAGTTTCCTAATAAAAACTGTATGAGCAGAACAATATCCCTGCCACTCTTACTAGATGTCCTCAGATGCCCTCAGACTTGTAATTGTACTGGTTTGAACAGTTTCCACAGGATTAGAAAAACAATGCTGCTTTCTTCCAGTAACAGTACCATACCGGTACATGGGTTATGTAATATTGCCTCTTAACTCCATTACACTTAATAGGGCTTAGCATCAATACCAGACAGAACCTATGAGCATATGTGATGCTGTTAAGGAAGGAATGCACCATGGCTTATTTTTCTCTCCTATACAATCCCTTTAATTCCATTTCTCTACTCATACAACAGTAACTGTCATCTTAATTTTCTTTCTTCCATAAATGAATAGAACCTGTGAAAATGAAAATAAGAAACTTTACAATAGAGAGTGGCATCTAAAAGTTTGGGCACTCCTGATCAACATTACTGTTCTTCTGAACAGTTAAGCAGGAGTGATGAGCAAATTTGTGGAAATTCGGGTTCACTGAACCAGCACGGACTAAAAAACAAAAAATCGGGTTCGGCAGCTGAACTTGATCTCAGACACTGAACTCCATATCAGTTTAAGGGACGCAAACTTATGTGTTATAAAATGGTGTTAGCAACGTCTAGTGGGGGTGCAAAAGAAAGAAAATAAGGAATAAAGCAGCAGTTATATTTACTGACCTTCCTCGCGGCTGTAACGCTGATTCCAAGTCCAATTATAAGCTCTCATGCATATTTACTGCTTCCCCTGCCCACCATCAGTCACCACGTCTGATTGGTTACAATCAGACTGGCACCCCCACCCTCTGACAGCATCTGTGATTGGAATCACACACGCTGTTTGTGTCCAGATAGTGGTGTAAAGATAAAAAAAAATGTAAAAAATGATACATGGTTCCCCCATATTTTAATACCCAGCGCAGATAGAGCAGACGGCTACAGGCTGCAGCCCCCAGCCGTATGTGTTATCTTGACTGTATATGAAAATACAAGGGGACACATCAAAACCCCACTTAAAAGTTACTCCATAAACGTGGTGTAAAGTTGATCAGAAATTACCGGAGTACATTTTTTTACCTAAGGCAAAGAAGTTGAACTATGCATCAAATTAATTAAGACGTGCACTGCCCTTAATACGTTTGAAGCACCTTACTCTAGCAGATGCTGGATCAAAACTGCTGAACAAAACACCTTTTTTTATTATATTTTAGCTTTTTGAAAACCAAACCCAAATAAATTAAACTTGCTTTCATCACTAAAATGAAAAGTAGACCCGTTCTCCTCAGTCCACACAATATGCTCCTCACCAAAGCTGAGTGTAGCCTTTTAATTCTTTCTGCTAAAGGAAGAGCCCGGACTGCTGACCCGAAGGGGCTTAAGGGAGGGCTACATGACTAGGAGGGATGCCAGGCCAGAGGGTTAACAAGGGGTTAATGGAGAAAGTCAGTTTGGGCGCGAAATTTGGGGGTGGTGCTAAGGGGCAGTTAGGATCAGGGGTCAGTTTGATTGGTCAAGGGGTGGTGGCTATAGGGGGTAGTATATAGGGCAGGTCAGAGGGGGGGTGGGTCATTCCTACCTGGACGGTGACTGGAATCGTTGTGGCTGGATCCCGAAGATGGAGGACTTCATGGCACAGATGAAGAGGATGGCGGAGCAGCGTGGACAGCGTTGGATGGACGAGCAGCTCCTGCGATGGTCCGGCGTCGGCGAGGAAGATGGGACCCCCCTGCCTCCGAAGCGGCAGCGAAGAACTCGGCCCCCGGAGCGCCTCAGCCCGGAGATGACGCCGAGGAGCCGGCAGCGGAGACGGAGCCCGAGTGGATGTGCGGCGGTGGATCCGGGAGCCGGGACGTCGCGAGGCCCCGGCCGGAAGTCGGGCCGCGGGCGCCAAGGCAACGGGGCGGTGAGCGACACGGCCGGCCTCCCCTCCTCTTCCGGGTCGCGGCGCACGGCAGTGACGCGCGCGTCGCGGCCGCGTGACCCGGCGCGGTCACCTGACCCGGCGCGGTCACCTGACCCGGCGCGGTCACCTGACCCGGCGCGGTCACGTGGCCCGCTGCGCTCGCGTGACCCGGCGTCCCCTTGTGCTCCGGCGGCCTCACCTGACCGAGCGCGCTCACCTGACCCGCCGCGGTCACGTGGGGCGGCGCGGTCACGTGGGGCGGCGCGGTCACGTGGGGCGGCGCGATCACGTGGGGCAGCGCGGTCACGTGGGGCGGCGATGTCACCTGACCGGGCGCTGTCACCTGACCGGGCGCGGTCATGTGACCCCACGTACTCACCCGTCCCGGTGCGTCCCCGCGATCCGGCAGGCTCGCCTGACCCGGTGCGGTCACCTGACCCGCCGCGGTCACGTGGGCCGGCGCGGTCGCGTGGGTCGGCGGGGTCGCGTGGGTCGGCGGGGTCGTATGAGCCAGCGGGGTCACGGGGGCCAGCTGGGTTGCGTGGGCCAGCGGGATCGCGGGGCGCAGATGAGGCCACAGTGGCGGCGGCGGCAAGGTCTAGGAGCAGAGCGGGGCCCATGCAGGAGCATGGGGTCCCAGTGTCGGCGGGGGAGTCCGCACGGAGACGGCCCGGATCAGCGGGGCCCGGCCTGGGACCGCAGCGGAGGGACAGCGATGGGACGGCGTCGGGATCAGCCGGAGCACGCGGGGATGCCGGACGGCATGCCCCAGGCGGTGTTTATGTGGCGGAGCCAGCGTCTGGATCGTCGCGGAGGATGGATGGTGCTGCGGGCGGACGGGGCCTGAGGTCGAGTCTGCCGGACGGCGGGCTCCCTGGGCCTGGGTCCAGTGAGGACGATGAGGCCACCCTGGAGGAGGACGTCGCGGAGGACGGCACCGGGGACCAGATCGTGGAGGTCGGCGAGGCGGCTGGAGTGCGACGCGGAGGACATGTGACGGCTGTTTCGGGATCTTCTCGGAGTCAGCCTGGTAAGACCACGGTTTCTTCTATTTCTCGTGCACCTGGTTTGGCTATGGATGGTGGGTCTGGTGATATGGATGGCGTGCAGGGCGTGAATGTGGTTGGTGGTACGGGTGGTTTACTTGGTGGCCCGAGTGGCGGGCGGGTCGTGAATGTGGTGACGGGTGACGGCAGTGTGGCATCCGAGTTGTTGAGGTTGGTTAGGGGTTTGTTTGCCCCTGTGGGGGGCCCTAGCTTGGTGTGGCAGGGAGCGACGGGGCAGGAGGTTGCGACTCCTGCGGTTGGAGGGGTTGCTAGTGGCAATGCGGTTGGTGAGCCGGTGGTGGCGGCTCCCGCGGCCCCAGCTGCGGCTCCCGCTGCCGCAGCTGCGGCTGCAGTGGACATTGTTCGATTGGATGACAAGGCGAGAGGGGAAGTGTATGTTTGCTTTGATGGCCCGTTGGGGGCGCATCTGAAGCAGGAGACCAGGGAGAAAATATGGAAGGATGAATATGTTGAAATATTCTCATTGCTTCCGTTGGAAAAGTTTAATCTGGATCGGGTTAAACCGGATGAGAGCAAAAAGGACGAGGAAGAACGGCGGCGTTATCGCCTTATTCCCCGCACTTTTCAGAACTGGTTGCAGGCCTTTGTGATACTGGCCGGTGTGGTGGGGGAAAAGGCTCCGGATAACTGTACGGCGCTTTTCTGTTATCTGGATTCTATCAGTGAGGCGTATAGGACCTATGGGGGGACTGCTTGGCTAAGATATGACGAGCAGTTTCGCCAGAGGAAGGCGGTCAGACCCAGTTTACGGTGGGACCACAAAGAAATTAGTCTATGGATGCGGCTGATGGCTGCGCCGAAGTCGGCATCACAGTCCTTTCCAGGGGGCACCGGCGGGGGATCATTTGGCACCTCGTCGGGGCCCAAAAAGGGCGTTTGCTGGCAGTTTAATGAGAAGGAATGCCGGTTTGGGTCTTCCTGCCGATTCAAGCACGAGTGTTCGGGCTGTGGTGGCGCCCACAGCCACCTTAAGTGCTTCCGGAAGGGAAAAGGAAAGGCCGCTGAGTCTTCGTCAAAAAGGGAGGACCCCGGTGAGGGTAGATCGGATGGCGCCATTTCTAAGTAGCTACCCGGATCGGGGGTCGGCGGAATTGTTGAGTGACGGTTTTAGTTTTGGTTTCAAGATACCGTCAGTGGTTAAGACGGGAGAGATTCGTTTAAAAAATTTACAGTCGACTCGCCTACATGGTGAGGTTGTTGCGGATAAGTTACGGAAGGAGGTGGAGCTAGGACGGATGGCGGGGCCTTTTGATGCCCCTCCATTGCCGGACTTGGTTGTGTCCCCGTTGGGGTTGGTCCCAAAAAAGGAACCTAACAAGTTCCGGCTCATCCACCATTTGTCCTATCCTACTGGCCGGTCGGTGAACGATGGTATTGATCCTGAGCTGGTTTCGGTTTCGTATGTCCGTTTTGATAAGGCTGTGGAATGGTTAAGGAAGTTGGGCTGTGGTTCGCTTTTGGCGAAAACGGATATAGAAGCGGCCTTCCGCCTGTTGCCGGTGCACCCGGACAGTTTTCACCTGTTGGGGTGTTGGTGGGAGGACAAGTTTTATGTGGATTGTTGTTTGCCTATGGGCTGTTCAATTTCATGTTCTTATTTTGAGAAGTTTAGTTGTTTCTTGGAATGGGTAATTAAGGAGGAGGCGGGTCTAGATTCAGTGTTGCATTACTTGGACGACTTCTTGTGCATGGGGCCTGCGGGATCCTCGCAGTGTTCCCTTTTGCTTCGGACAGTGGAGCAGGTTGCTCGCCGGTTTGGCGTTCCGTTGGCGCCGGAGAAGAAGGAGGGTCCGGTTACGGTTTTGAAATTCCTGGGTATCGAGCTGGATACGGTTGCCATGGAGTGCCGCTTGCCGGAGGACAAGCTGGTGGATTTGAGGCGTTGTGTTCAAGGGGCCATTGAGGCCAAGAAGATTCGTTTACGGGACTTGCAGTCCCTGTTGGGGAAGTTGAATTTTGCGTGTAGAATATTGCCGATGGGGAGAGTTTTTTCCCGTCGCTTGGCTCAAGCCACCACCGGTGTGTTGCACCCTTTGCATTTTGTGCGTTTGAAGGTGGAGCATAAGGCGGACCTGAGAGTGTGGTCCCGTTTTTTGCAGCTGTACAACGGACGGTCATTGTGGCTTCGTGAGGTGGTGTCAAATGAGGAGTTGGTGCTGTATACGGACGCGGCGGGATCCAGTGGTTTTGGCGCATATTTTGGGGGGAGATGGTGTGTCGGCAGGTGGCCTGATTCGTGGCGGGTTTGCGGTCTGACTAGGAATTTGGCCCTGTTGGAACTTTTCCCTATTGTCGTGGCCTTAGAGGTTTGGGGACAGGATTTGAAAGACAGGAAGGTGCGTTTCATGTGTGACAACCTGGGGGTTGTTCAGTGTGTTAACAAGTTGACAGCTGATTCCCCCCCGGTGGTGGACCTCTTGCGTCATTTGGTGCTGAAATGTCTGGAGTTGAACTTGTGGGTCTGCGCTGTACATGTGCCGGGGGTGCTGAATTCTGTGGCTGATGCTTTATCTCGCTTCCAGTGGGACCGCTTTCGAATGCTGGCGCCGGACGCGGAGCAGCAGGAGACCGTTTGGCCCGTCTGGTTGTGGGACCTGGTTTGCAGCCGGCCTGGGAATTGATCCGACATTCGGTGGCACCCAGTACGTGGCGCAGCTATAATTCAGCGTGGGACCGTTGGCTCGAGTTGGTTGATGAGGTGGGAGGTCATGTATCTGAAGGTGACAGAGTTTATTTAGTTTTGTTCATGTTGGGCAGGGCTAAGGAAGAAGGCCTTTCGTGGTCGGCCGTGGCGGGCAGGTTAGCGGGCATTTCCTTCTTTTTCAAGTTATTGGGCTGGAAGGACGTTACGAAGGATTTCTGGGTGCGCCAGGTGATGAAGGGTTACCGGAGGGCGGGGGCGCGCCGAGACCTTCGGCGCCCGGTATCTTTTGAGCTGCTGGGCAAGCTGTTGTCGGTGTTGCCTCGGGTGTGCTGTTCGGAGTATGAATGCCAGTTGTTCGGGACCGCTTTTGTTTTGGCCTTCTTTGGGGCGTTTAGAATTAGTGAACTGGTGAGCAGAAACACGAGGAGTCACGGAGGTTTGTTGCTGGAGGACGTGGAATGCGGTATGGATGTGGTGCGGTGTTGCTTGAGACGGTCAAAGACGGACCAGCTGGGTAGAGGTCGGATGGTGGAACTATGGGGTGTACCTGGTTTAGCGGAGTGCCCTGTCAGATGGCTGTCGGCGTTTTTAGAAGTGAGGGGAGCTCGCCCGGGGTCCCTTTTGTCCCACCAGGACGGGTCAGCTTTGTCGAGTTACCAATTTGTCTGCATCTTTCGGAGGTGCCTGCAGTGTTGCGGTCTCAACGAGGCTGAGTTCGCGTCGCATTCCTTTCGGATTGGGGCTGCGACTCAGGCGGCTCGTTGGGGTCTGGGCGCGCAGGCTCTCCGTAAGATTGGACGATGGGACTCGGCCAGGTTTAGATCTTACGTCCGGCCGAGCTTGTTGTGAGCTATTGATGGGGAGGGGGGGGGGGGTCGGGGGCGGTATTTGTTTGGTAATCATTACCCATTTTCTTCCTTGTGCCCCCCCCCCCCCACCCCACCCCCTCTGTGTTGTCACCTTTTGTTTTGTAGGTTTACCGTTGTTGGTGTGGGTGCTCGGCCACTCATACGTGTATTGGGGGGCGTTTCGTGCGGGAATACGACCGGACGGCCGCCAGTTGGGGGTTCCCAGAGAAAAGGCTACTGTGCGATGGATCGGGGTCAGGGGCATGCTGTGGAGTGAGGTGTTGCCTACCTGGCGCCACCATTCGCAGCTGGACAGAGCACCGGACGTGGTAGTACTACACGCGGGTGGGAATGACCTCGGTCTCCGGGCTTCCAGGGACCTGATACAAGACATAAAATGTGACTGCCTGCGGCTCCTGTCTTCCCACCCGGGTCTAGTAATTGTCTGGTCGGATATGGTTGCGCGGCTGACATGGCGGCACGCCAGGTCGGTGGAGGCAGTAAACAGGGCGCGTAGTAAAGTGAATCGGGAGATTGGGCGGTTCATTTCCCGGGTTGGGGGTGTCTCTGTTCGGCACCCTGAGTTGGAAGCGGCGTCCGCCGACTTGTTGCGCCGGGACGGGGTCCATTTAAATTCGGTGGGAAATGATATTTGGGCCTTAGGGCTGATGGAGGGGCTTGAGAAGGCTTTGTTGGTGTGGGAGGACTCGCGCGCACAAGGGGTCATGCGAGCTCGCGGTGGCGGAAAGGAGGGGGGTGTCTGAAGGTGGGGGTTTGCACAGAGGAGAGGACGGAACCCAGTGCCGGAGCGGGTTACCTCTAGCGGTGCAATTGTTTGGTAAACGGGTCCTTGCTGGGTTGAGTCTCAGCGGGACATAATGGGGGCAACATCTGGCTTGGGCTCTCGAGTCGGTGTGTTGCGGCTGAGGGCCAGGAGACAGGCTGATGTTGCAAAGAACATTTTGGTTAACCTTCAGGTACCCCCCCCTTCCTTTTCGGGTTCTTCAATGAAGAGTTGTACTGTTACATGGCTGATGTTTATGTTATGAATAAATGGGGCTGCTGTGGCCTTTATATTCCAACGTCACACAGTGTTTGTGTTTATTTTAGATAAGAACCCTAGGGGGGTAGGGGGTTTGTTGGGGAAGGTCAAAGGCCTTCAGTCAGACATTCCGGAGTCAAGGAAGAGCCCGGACTGCTGACCCGAAGGGGCTTAAGGGAGGGCTACATGACTAGGAGGGATGCCAGGCCAGAGGGTTAACAAGGGGTTAATGGAGAAAGTCAGTTTGGGCGCGAAATTTGGGGGTGGTGCTAAGGGGCAGTTAGGATCAGGGGTCAGTTTGATTGGTCAAGGGGTGGTGGCTATAGGGGGTAGTATATAGGGCAGGTCAGAGGGGGGGTGGGTCATTCCTACCTGGACGGTGACTGGAATCGTTCCCGCCCGCCCGCCCTAATTGTGGATTCGACATCGATGAAGACAAGAAGGAAGATCGTATTTGTCGCAGCGGCGGAAAGGAGGGGGGTGTCTGAAGGTGGGGGTTTGCACAGAGGAGAGGACGGAACCCAGTGCCGGAGCGGGTTACCTCTAGCGGTGCAATTGTTTGGTAAACGGGTCCTTGCTGGGTTGAGTCTCAGCGGGACATAATGGGGGCAACATCTGGCTTGGGCTCTCGAGTCGGTGTGTTGCGGCTGAGGGCCAGGAGACAGGCTGATGTTGCAAAGAACATTTTGGTTAACCTTCAGGTACCCCCCCCTTCCTTTTCGGGTTCTTCAATGAAGAGTTGTACTGTTACATGGCTGATGTTTATGTTATGAATAAATGGGGCTGCTGTGGCCTTTATATTCCAACGTCACACAGTGTTTGTGTTTATTTTAGATAAGAACCCTAGGGGGGTAGGGGGTTTGTTGGGGAAGGTCAAAGGCCTTCAGTCAGACATTCCGGAGTCATGAGAGGTTTGGTCACTGCAGAGTGTGCTTTCAGTCTAAATGCACTTAAACGTCGTGACACTGTATGACGAGACATATCCTTACCCTGTTCAGTGCTGAACTGGAGAGCAATTCCAGCTGCAGTTTTGAAACTATTACCCATGGAGATTCTCCGCATTATCCTGTCATCTCTTGCATTTCTCTTTTGAGGGCAAATAGCCTTCTTGGAGGACTTAAAACAGTTTGTAATGTTGTATGCAATATTCTCGAAATCCCAGACTTGGAACAACCTACTTCTCTTGCTATGGCTGATAGGGTCACCCCTTTGGCCTTCATCTGGACAACCTGCTGTCAGAGGGTTTCAGTCACTTTGGAACAGCACACCATTTTTGTAAAGTCAGTGCAAACTGGAAAGTTAGGCTGCTAGTTAAATAGGGTTTGTCAGATAATTAAGGAAATTAGCACCAGGTGCCAGATTAACAACAATAACTTGCAGGTATCTGAAAGTGTTCTCTAATTTTGATCAGTGTTTTTTTTCATTTATCTCATTTACATTTTTATTATCTGCTTAAGAATAAATTCAGTTTATGAAATAAGCTTAAAATACTGCTAGTTTACTTATTTTAGGATATAATCACATAGGACTACACAATGACTTAAACATTTAGGAAATTGAGTGTTGTTCTCTAGTTTTGATCTCCAATGTACACAGAAAATCTGTGGTTAGTTCTAAAAAAATGTTTAGAACCATCTCCCTGCCAAATTCCTTGAAAAACTGTGTGCAAGTGTACATCAAAGAATCAAAAGATGTTTTAAAGCTTTATTAGATTTTTCTTTTGTTCATTTACTTTTTTTGTTGATAAAAACAAATTATTAACATTTCGATTTTTGGGATCTTAGGGGTAAGATTTCTCCTTGTGGAGAGTGACATTCCAGGTCTGACAAGGCAGTATGAGGAGACTTAAACGCCTCATCTGGTAAATTAAATATGATGCAAATTGCCATCTTCAGAGAGTAAGAAGCCTTAAGTGGGCTTTACACCCTGCGACATCGCTAGCATTGGCTAGCGATGTCGAGCACGATAGCACCCGCCCCCGTCGTATGTGCGATATTGTGTGATCGCTGCCATAGCGAACATTATCGCTACGGCAGCGTCACACACACATACCTGCTCTGTGATGTCGCTCTGGCCGGTGAACCGCCTCCTTTCCAAGGGGGGCGGGTCATGCGGCGTCACAGCGATGTCACACGGCAGGCGTTCAATAGAAGCGAAGGGGCAAAGATGAGCTGGATATAACATCCCACCCACCTCCTTCCTTCCGCATTGCTGATGGACGCAGGTAAGGAGATGTTCGTCGCTCCTGCGGTGTCACACACAGAGATGTGTGCTGCCGCAGGAACGATGAACAACATCGCTAATAAGCGAGAGAACAATTTTTTCTGTCAGGACGACCACTCCGCGTCAAACGATTTTGACCGCTTTTGCGATCGTTTAAGGTCGCTCATAAGTGTCACACACTGCGATCTAGTTAATGAAGCCGTATGTGCATCACAAACAACGTGACCCCGACGATAATTCATTAACGATATCGTAGCGTGTCAAGCCCGCTTTAAACTCTAGTGCCACGTATTGGAAGTAGGAATCCTAGGAAGAGGCAATTTACACTTCTATTTTTTTAAAGCATTGTTATTTGCAGCAATTTTTCCACACCTTACTAGACGTTTTGTACAGTACTGTATATTTTACTATCTAATAGACTTGATTTAGAGAGAATAACAGACTACATTAGTATTTTATGAATAGACCTGCTATTATTGATGGCCTTAGCTTTTGGTCTTCATTTACACACATTTTTGCGGAACACAATCTTTTATAGTGTGTGCACTTTTTTTTTTTGTTTACACACCCCCTTTAAAAAAAAAAACCCAAAACTATATGTTGGTCTCTTTTGAACTGACATGCTACACAAGAAAACAGATAGCACATGGTTGGTAAAAATAGGCACGTATATCTAAAACGGATGAAAAATCTATTCATGCACACTGTTGAAAAAATATCCCATTATTTTGCATATGATTAAAAAAACCTGACATGCAACAACATCAGTTCTGAACATCTAAACTGGCCAAAATATTTAGCCCAAATTTTTTAAGAAAAAAGTTATAATGTCTAGTTATAAACTATTGTTTTAAATTCTTGGGATTGTTGGAAAACTGAAAATGACAAGTTTATTTTTGCTTTATAGCGACAACAGTGCCACCTTTAGGTTAAGAACAAAATGGTTCTTTGGTTCTCATTAATTTGAGTTCTTAAAGAGAATACCTGTGATCTCCTTAGGGTAAGGCCAGATGTGGCATTCATGGCACAGCTAATGACCTCAGTGGTCAGATAGTCCTGTGATTTTAAAATTGCAAATTAACCAATTATTTTGCTGGGGGGGCAGCTGTTTCCCCTGCAAAATCAAATAACTGTTGTAGGTTATGTGCACACAATGTTTTTTGAGTTTTTTGAGAGCTTCCTTGTGAAAATACGTTAACAGGCAATTTGAAAACTACAATAGCATCTGGCCACTGAGGTTCATGGCTGCTGGGTGAATGCCACATCTGGCCTTATCCATAGCATATACTGTACAGTGGATATACATAGTCTACATACCCCTGTTAAAATGCCAAAAAAAAATTCAAATAAAGAATAATTTCACAACTTTTTTCCCCTTTTATGACCCCTATAATTTGTACAAATCAATTGAAAAACAAATAAATTTTTTGGTTGGAAAAAGAAAAAGTAAAGAACTACTAAAATAATATGGTTGCATAAATATGTACACCCTAAGGGTTCAATAACATCTGCGTATAAAATGTGAGAGTGAAATGCGAAAAAACATCGCATTGTGCTCGCACTAATGTTAACCAATAGAGCAGAACACATCTGCTACTTTTATCTCTGAAATCTCCTGCGTGCAGGGCAAATACCAGCATGCTGCGAGTAGCTCCATATCTTGGCAAGTCAATGGATGTGAGAAAATCGCGTGGCACACGGACCACACAGGGACGTGTGTTTTTAACGTGGAGTTTTACATATAGTCAAAAGCTGGAAAGAAAGATAGCTGGATAGTTAGACAGACAGATTAGATAGATAGATAGATAGATAGATATGCAACACATATTATGTCCCACCCCCCTGCATATTGTAAGCTTGCACCCTTTAGTACCCTTCATGTGGCACTAAAGGGTGTTGAGTCTTGTTTAAATGCCAAATTCAATATTTTCTGGGAAAAAATGACGTGGGGCCCCCTTATTTTTGTTAGCCAGCTAAGGTGAAGCAGACAGCTGCAGCCTGCAGACCACAGCTGGCACCTTTACCTTGGCTAGTAATCCAAAAAAGAGGGCACCCCATGCTATTATTTTAAATTATTTAAAATTAAAGAAATAAATTTGCAAGCTGGCAACAAGCCCTAGTATTAGTAATAGGTGGGTGTCTATGAGATACCCCCCCCATTACTAATCCAGCATTTGAAAAAATGAAAATAAATTTTATTTGGACAAATTGTCCCTGTCAATGAACAATAGAAAGTTCCCCATTGCAGTATATTGCGCCTCACACTGTTTTGAGAAGCACTGTTGACGCAATAAACTCAGCTGAACTCATGACGTCTTGGAGTTCCATGCCCGCTGCCATTCTCACTTGAAATAAAGTGAGAGCCCGCAAAGTCACCATATGTCACAGCCGTGGGCTCGCGAGATACTTCACGTGGGAACAGCTGCGGGCATGGAACTCAGTGACAAACACTTACACCATGAGTTCAGCTGAGTTCATTAGCTCAGGCAAGAACTGAACTAATCTCATGACATCACCACTCACCTCACCACACCTGTGGCTGTTCACACATTGCTGTGTGAGCCCATGCGGTGAACTGGGCTGACCTTATGAGGTTATCTCAGGTCACAGTAGTGCTTCTCATAGAAGTGAGTGAGGGTGCAGGCACTGCTCTCCCAGCCAATAGAGAACATTCTGTTCTTCAATGACTGAGACAGAGAGTATGGGATTGCCATGGAAATCCCCTTATTGGATTACGCCAGACCCAGATTTGGAATTTCCCAGGGAAATAAATTGGTGAAAGAGGGTGTCCTTTTTTTTGGTTAATAATTTTCTCATTTCATGTCTTTCAGGTTAGCTTCTGGAGAACATCATAGGACATGGATTACATCAGATATTTTCCTTGTTACATTTTTTTTAATAAATTGGCAACTGAGGAATGTAGTTGGTGGTGTTTCTTCAAATAAAATGTATTTTCTTTACTTCAGATACCGGATTAGTAATGGGGGGTATCTGATAGAAGACCACCCATAACTAATCCAGGGCTTGAGGCCAACTGGCAATTCACAGCTGATATCAACCCCCATTTATTACCCCATTTGCCACTGCACCAAGGCAACGGGAAGAGCCAAGGCGAAGTGCCAGGAATAGCGCATCTAATGGTTGTGCCACTTCTAGGGTGGCTTTGGCCTGCTATTTTTAGGCTGCGGAGGGCCCAATAACCATTGGCTTCTCCAGCCTGAGAATACCAAACTACAAATGTCTTTACCTTGGCTGGTGATCCAATTTGGAGGGACCCCATGTTTTTTGTTTTAAATTATTTAATTTTAAATACATGATTTAAAATAATAGTATGGTGTGCCCTCTGTTTTAGATTACCAGCCAAGGTAAAGCTGCCAGTTGCTAACAAAAATAACAAAACAACAAAATAATGGGGACCCCACAACATTTTATTTCCGGAAAATATTGAATTTGGGGTTAAAAACAAGGCTAAACAACCTTTAGTGCCACATGAAAGGCATTAAAAGGTGCAAGCTTACAATTTGTAGGGGGGGGGGGCATTACATATTTGTTGCATATCTATCTTTATACATACCAAGCAATCTATTTTTCTTGCTTTTGACTGTATGTAAAACTACATGTTAAAAATGCAAGTCACACAGACATGACACGGACATCACACAAATGACACAGACGTGACACGGATGTCACACGGAGACTAGGCAAGGGGAAAAATTCACTCGCATAGCACTCACATGACATACGGAATGACACTTACATCTCACTCCAAGACACTCCGGGAGCAACAATGGAGCTATATTTTACATGCAGATGTGACTGAACCCTTAAACTAATACTTTGTTGATGCACCCTTTGAATTTATGACAGCATTCAGTCTATCAGCATGCACATCTAGAATTGTCAATCATTGTCCACTCAATCTTGTAGTAGCTCTCCAAATCTGTCAAATTTGGAGGTTATCTCCTGTGTACCTGAGGTTATCTCCTCTTCAGGTCACCCACATATTTTCAGATTTTGGTCTTGGCCACTACAAAACTATGATTTTCTTCTGACTAAACCTTTCTTTTATTAATTGGACGTATGCTGAGGGTCATTGTCGTAATGAAAGGAAAAATTGTTCTTCATCTTTGTAGCAGAAGTTTGAAGTTTTTGATGCAAAATTGACTGATATTTCGCACTGTTCACAATTCCCTCCACCTTAACTAAACCCCCAATTTCAGCTACTTAAAAACAGCCACAAAACTTAATGGTATCTTCACCATGCTCCACTGTGGGTATGGTCATCTTTTCTTGATGCTCAGGCATGGCTTTGTGGTAAACATAACCTTTAAAATTATGACCAAAAAGTTAAATCTTGATTACATCATACCATAAGGCTACGTTCCCACAATCAGCTTTTGGTAAGTTTTTGATGTTGCAGAATTTCTGAACTTATATTGTATAAATTACGTTTTTGTGTTTTTTTTAATATGCATTTTTAGCGCTTTTTCACCCTGCTTTTTTTTATCTGTTTTTGGTATGTCATATTTTAAATAAAGCTGCTTTGGATTTGCAAAAAATTATTGATACATTTAGTTGCAAATCACACACACTTTTTATGCGTTTCTGCTGCGGAAATGCACTAAAAATACATGTGCTCTTTTTATCTGCGTTTTTGCTGCATCTAATGCAAGTCAATGGCGAAAATATGCACAGAAAATTCAGCATACCCACAAGAGAAATGGACATGGTGCGGATTTAAAACCACAAGTAAATTTGCAATTAATAAAAAAGAAGCACATTGGGCATGAGATTTTGCAACATCAAAAGCTCATTGTGAGCAGACTTGATGCAGATTTTGGCAAAACATAGATGGGTTTGAATGTTTTTGTTTTCAAGAAAAGATTTTCATCTTACCATCCTACCCGAAAGGACAGACACATGAAAAATATGGAAGATTGTTGTCACATGAAGGATACTACCAGTATTTGCCACAAACTCCTGCAGCTCTTTTAACCCTTTAGCCCAAAGACAGTTTTCCCCTTCCTGATCAGGCCAATTAATTCAATTCTAAAAAATGACAGTTTATGACTTATGAGGTAATAACTGTGGAACACTTCAATATATCCCAGTAGGTCTTAAATTGTTTTTTCATGGCATATTGTACTTCATGTTATTGGTGAATTTATGATTACATTTGGAGAAAATTTAGAAAATGTTCAAAATTGAATTTTTATGCCCTTAAACTAGAGAGTTATGTCACACAAAATAGTTAATAAATTACATTTCCCACATTTCTACTTTATATCAGCGAATTATTTAAAACATATTTTTTTTTGTTAGGAAGTTAGAAGGGTTAATGGTTATCAGCAATTTCTCATTTTTCCAACAAAATTTACAAAGCCATATTTTTAGGGACCACATCACATTTGAAGGGACTTTCAAAGGCCTATGTAACAAAATATAGCCCAAAATGACCCCATGCTAAAAACTGCAGCCCTCAGCGTGCTCAAAAACACATCTAAGAAGTTTATTAACCATTCAGGTACTTCACAGGAACTAAAGCAATGTGGAAGAAAAACATTTTTACTATTTCCCACAAATATGTTACTTTAGCATCATATTTTGCTTTTCACAAGGGTAACAGGAGGAAATGCACCATACAATTTGTTGTGCGATTTCTCCTGAGTATGCCGATACCCCAATGTGTGGTAAAAAATTACTGATTTGGCGCACGGCACGACTCAGAAGGGAAGAAGTGCCATTTGACTATTGGAATGCAAAATTGGTTAGAATCATTTGTGGATGCTATGTCATGCTTGGAAAGCCCCTGATGTGCCTAAACAGTGGACTCCCCACAAGTGACCCTATTTTGGAAACTTAAGCCCGCTTTACACGCTACAATATATCTTACGAAGTGTCGGTGGGGTCACGTCGTAAGTGACGCACATCCGGCATCGTAAGGTATGTTGTAGCGTGTGACAGCGACATGCAATTGCGATTGAACGAAAAAAACGTTGACGATGAACAGATCTCACCTGCCTCCTGCGGCTCCCGGCCCGCAATGCGTAAGGAAGGAGGTGGGCGGGATGTTTACGCCCCGCTCAGCTCCACCCCTCCGCTTCTATTGGCCGGCTGCCGCGTGACGTCGATGTGACGCCGAACGTCCCTCCCACTCCAGGAAGTGGACATTCGCCGCCCACATCGAGGTCGTATGGAAGGTAAGTATGTGTGACGGGGGTTAATCGTTTGTGCGGCACGTTCAACAAATTGAACATGCTACACATAAGATGGGGGCGTTGCAAATTGCATACGATATCGTATGCGAAATTGCAACGTGTAAAGCAGGCTTTATCTATATGTGTGGTGAGCACTTTGAACCACCAGGTGCTTCACAGAATTTTATCATGTTGAGCTTTGAAAAGGAAAAAACCTAAATTTCCCCACAAAAACGTTGCTTAGCCCCCAAATTTTTTTGTTTACACAAGGGCAACAGGAGAAAATGCACTATACAAATCATAGTAAAATTTCTTCAAGGTACACTCATAGCCCATATGTGGTGGGAAACTACTGTTTGGATGCCCAGCAGGGCTCGGAAGTGATGGAACACCATTTGACCTTTGGAATACAAAATTGTCTGTAATCATTAGCGGATGCCATATCACGTTTGCAGAGCCCCTGTTGTGCCTAAAGAGTGGAAAGCCCCCACAAGTGACCCCATTTTGGAAACTGCACACCTTAAGGAAGAAATTTATCTAGAAGTGTGGTGAACATCTTGAACTCCCAATTTTACAACATTGATCCATGAAAATGAAAAAAGTGATTTTTCCACAAAAATGTTGCTTCACACTCAAATTATTTCATTTTCACAAGGGTAGCAAGAGAAATAGACCTTAAAATTTGTTGTGCAATTCTCGAGTACACTGATACATTGCGAAGCTCCAAAAGGAATGAGTGACATTTTGGAGTACAGAATTTGATGGAATGGTTTGTGGTTACCATGTTGAGTTTGGAGAGCCCCTAATGTACTTCAACAGTAGCAACCCCCCACAGGTGACTCCAGTTTGTAAACTACACCCCTCAAGAAAATTATTTAGAGGCATAGTTATAGTAATGGTACTCATGCTTTGGGTTTTACTGGTGCAAAAATTAATAATGTGGTGGTATGTATAAGGGGTACATCAGGCTATACAGTGCCTTGCGAAAGTATTCGGCTGCCTTGCTTTACCTTGGCTGGTAATCCAGTTTGGGGGGGACCCCACGGTTTGTTTTTTTTAATTATTTATAAATAATTATAAAAACCAGCCTGGGGTGACCTCCAAGCTGAAGCTGTCAGCTGTGGTCTATAGGCTGCAGCCGTCTGCTTTACCCTAGCTGGCTATCAAAAATGGGGGGAACTCACGTCGTCTTTTTTTTTTTAATTATTTATTTATATTTGGGCTAAATACAAGGATAAGCACAATGAAAGTCACTAACGGGTGTCAGCTTAAAATATGCAGTGGGTGAGACATTATATATGTGTTAGACATCTATCTATCCATCCATCCTAGCGTTTTAGGCTGTGTGCCCACAATCAGGACTTGAAGTGTTTCGGATGCAGAGTTTTTTCGCTTCGTCCAAAACGCTGTGTTGTGCAGTTCAAGCACAGTGGAAGGAATTTTAGAAATCTCCTGCCCACACCGTTTCTTTTCTCTGCAGCATAAACTGACCTGTGGCATGGCTTCCTGAGCAGCAGGATGTCAGTTTATGCTGTGGAGATGCGTGTTCTTCGGAGGTAGAATAAAGTCTGCAGCGGCCCGAACCCGAATTGTATGCACAGGCAGCTGCGTTCTCCCGTGAACAACACTTACATCTCCGCAGGAGGGCTGGCACTGCATCCTAGACAGTGTCGCCGGATTGTGGGCTCATAGCTTAAAAGTGAGAAATTTGTTGCTACAGCAACATTTTTGTGAAGTACCTGTAGATTCAAAATACTCACTATACCCCTGAATAAAATCCTTGAAAGGTCTAGTTTCCAAAATGGGGTCACTTATGGGGGTTTCTGCTGTATAGGTACCCTAGGAAGCCCTGCAAATGCGACATGGTGCCCACAATTTATTTCAACTTTTACAAAATTCAAATCATACTCCTTCCATTCTGAGCCCTACTGTTTGCCCAAACTGTGTTTTGTTTTGTTTGTCTGCACTCATAAGAAATTGGATAACAAACTGTGTGGTCCATTTTTTGTATTAAATCTTTAAAAAGTGATAAATTTAGTGCTAAAGCAACATTATTCTAGAAGAAATTAAAATTTTCAATATGACTACCTAAGGTTATCAAATTCTGTGAAGTACCTAGGGGTTCAAAATGCTCACTATACCCATAGATAAAATCCTTGAGGAGTCTAGTTTCCAGAATGGTGTCATTTGTGGGGAAGCTCTACTGTTTAGGCACCTTAGGGGGTCTCCAAACGCGACATGGTATTCACTAATGATTCCAGCCAATTTTGCAGTCAAATGGCGCTCCTTTCCTTCCGTGCCCTGCCGTGCACCCAAACAGTTGATTTCCACCCCATATGAGGTATTGGCGAACTCAGGAGAAATTGTACAATAAATTTTATACTGAATTTTTTCCTGTTACCCTTGTGAAAAAAAAGCTATCTCGTTGAAGTAACAATTTTGTGGTAATTTTTTATTTTTTTTATTTTCACGGCTCAACGTTATAAAATTCTGTGAAGCACCTGGGAGGTTCAGGTTACTCACAAACGTCTAGATAAATTTCTTGAGGGGCCAAGTTTACAAAATGGGGTGACTTGTGGGGGGTTTCTGCTGTTTACATACCTTAGGGGCTCAACCAATGCAACATGGTACCCGCAATCTTTTTCAGCCAAATTTGTGTTCCAAAATTCAAATATTGCTCCATCCGTTCCAAGCCCTCCCATTTGTCCAAGCAAAAGTTTCTGACCACATGTGAGGTATCACCGCACTCATAAGAAAGTGGGTAACAAACTTAGGGGTCCAATTTTTAGAGTTACCTCTTGAAAAAGTGAGAAATTTGATGCTAAAGCAATATTTTTGTGAAAAAAAATTACAATTTTCAATATGACAACCTAACGTTATAAAAATCTGTGATGTACCCGTGGGTCCAAAATGCTCACTATAGCCCCAGATAGAAGCCTTGAGGGGTCTAGTTTCCAAAATGGGGGGCTTCTGATGTGTAGGTGTACCGCCCCCGTGTCAGCAGCCGAGTCGCTCGGATCCGGAACCGCGATGGCTCGAGGGGTCTCCGGACCCGGGGGTTCGTGCGGACACTTGAGTTTGAAAAGGGAAGTATGTACAGGGGAGTTAGAAGTTCATGACAGCCCCCACGGTGCGTGGTAAGCTGGAGTACCACCGCTGCTGTTGTGGAAAAGGGGGGAGCCCAGTGGCGATGGTACGGCAGCAAGGTGTTTAACCCCTCCGTGGGTAGGGGGTTTGTGCCCCGGGGCCCCGGTATTGGTGGTGCAGGAGTGGGGTTCCATTGGGAAAAGGAAGGGTTTCTGCGTACTCACTCAGTCCAAGAATACTGACACCGACAGCTTGTAAACCAGAATTCTGAGCAACGCTGCAGCAAGTAGGGAGCACGGTTGGATCCATGCCCTTGTTGTTGCTTGTTAGCCTGTGGCCTTTTCCGTGGCACCTTGTTCACTGTTTGGACCCTATAGTGTGGAACTAGTCAGGTCCTGCTCACCCGTATGGCTAACGGAGTGAGCTTGCTCTCAGGGGTCACGCTTGGGATTTGGTGGACTGTGTTTTGTAGGGAAAGTCCTATCCCATCGGTGCGCTAGTACCCTGATTTTGGAGTGGGTGAGGGATGAATCTTGAAGGCTTCACCCCCGTCGGGTAAATTACTGGGACGCTTGAAGCTACTTCCCGGCCTAAGGTCTGCATACCCCGTCATGCCCTGGCCCCTGCCCGGAGATGGCTCAAGGCCGCCAGCTGCCCTCCTCGGCAATCCGTGCCCCTTGACACGATCCCCTGCGACCGAGGTTCCAGCTCCTACCAGGCCCAGACCAACATCTGCCACCTAGTAGACTCAAGGAGCCCTGCTCCTCACCTGTGACCTCTCCCTTCGAGAGTCACCACTCAACCTCCTTCTCCTTCCACTCCTTTTTCAGTTCTCCTTTCACTTTTTTCACCTTCCCCTACCAACCCCCCAAGTGGGTGGCCCTATTCCCTTCAGGCCCCCAATGGTGTGTCTGGTGGGTGTGGTGTAAGGGGTTTTGACTGGCTAAGCTTTTTCCTACAATGACCCTACTAAATACCGAATGCTGACCCCTACCTGCCAACGGAGGGTATGACACCGTAACTTGTCTGGGCGCCCCCGTTCCTCATCGGCTAACCCTCACTTACCCTTCACTTAAGCTACCAATCTACCATAGGAGATCAAAGATATGCACCCAATGCACATATATTGATAATTATGCAATTTATAGCTCGTGGTCTATCGGTTATGATTTCACATTAGTGCCAGATTATTGTACCCTAATTAAATAGTGCAAAGCACCTAACCAATTGTATCAGTAAATCACCAAATCACAAAATATATATTTTTTTAATCAATAAGGGATGCTAACTGGTGCCTAAACAATGCACCTTGATTAGATAATGCCAGGCACCTGGCCCAATACATCAAACAATCACCCTCAATGTTATTACACTTATTTGGGGAAACAAACTGGTGCTGAATCAATGCACCTTGAATTGATAGTGCCAGACACCTGACCTGATGTATCAGGGAAGTCACCATTTTAAACTTGTTGGGGAATACAGATACAAATCATAACCTTAATTACTAGCCGTGATCACTCTATTTCACATGTAATTGGCATTGCACTAGTATGTTATATGCACCTAATGTGTGATGCTTACATGTGAAATATAGTGGTCACAGCCAGTATTTTAGTATTTATATATATATATATACATCTATGTGTGTGTATATATATATATATATATATATATACTAAAATACTAGCCGTGACCACTCTATTTCACATGTAAACATCACATATTAGGTGCATATAACATACTGGTGCAATGCCAATTACATGTGAAATAGAGTGATCACGGCTAGTATTTTAGTATATATATATATATATATATATATATTATGCCGCCATAGAAGGGTCAGGTACAATTTCTTGCACAGGGGCCCCAAGCAGGGCCGGCATCAGCACCTGGCAAACCCGGTTAAATGCCGGGGCCCTGCGCTGCCGGGTGGCCCACTCGCAGTGGCAAGAGTGGTGTACCGCTAGTCAGGGGGGCCCTGTGCCCACGCTGTCACTGGGCTCCCCCGCGCCGAGGATCACGCTTTCAATTGTATCGGCATCGCAGTTGCCGATAAAATTGAGAGCAATGATGAGATAGTGCGGCGTGCTCCCTCTCTCATCATTCTCCCCGCTGTGTCTGACAGCACTCTGACAGATCAGCAGCAGAGCGCAGTGCCGTCATCACTGCGCGCCTGCAGTGAGGTCAGAGCGACAGCCGTGGAAGTGCTGAGGAGACCGGAGCAGCTGGGGAACGAGGAGAAATGAGTATGTACAATCACTGTGGCCAGACAACTATGCGAGTTGTATACTACAGGAAGGTGCCTAATGCTATCTGGCTCTGCACTGTGCTATATAGGGGCTGTGTACTACAGGAAGATGCCTAATGCTATCTGGGTTTGCACTGTGCTATATAGGGGCTGTATACTACGTGAGGATGCCTACTGCTATCTGGCTCTGCACTGTGCTGTATAGGGGCTGTGTACTACATGAGAGTGCTTAATGCTATCTGGGTCTGCACTGTGCTATATAGGGCTGTGTACTACATGAGGGTGCCTAATGCTATCTGGCTCTGCACTGTGCTATATAGGGGCTGTATACTACATGAGGATGCCTAATGCTATCTGGGTCTGCATTGTGCAATATGCAGGCTATATACCACATGAGGATGCCTAATGCTATCTGGCTCTGCATTGTGCTATATGCGGGCTGTATACCACATGAGGATGCCTAATGCTATCTGGGTCTGCACTGTGCTATATTGGGGCTGCTTAATGTTATATGGGGTTTGCATAGTGCCATATGGGGGCTGCATAGTGCCATATGGGGGATGCATAATGCTACATGGGGGCTACCTAATACTAAATGGAGGACTATGGGGGCTTCATAACACTATATGGAGGAATATGGGGGCTGCATACTACTATACCCCCACAGTTGTATGCCCCCTCCACCCTGGTGCTGTATATACACCTCAGAGCTGTATGTCCCCCCACCCCAGTGCTGTATACCGCCCAGAGCTGCATGTCACCCCCCCCCACAGCTGTATACCCTAGAGCTGCATGTCTCCCCCCACCTCAGAGCTGTTTGTCCCCTCACCTCAGAGCCACTGCCCCCCTCTAGAGCTGTATGCTCCCCATTGCTGTATACCCCTTTCCTCAGTAATATGTATGCCCCCAGCCTCTCTTGTGATGTTTATATAGCAGTGTTAGTGTGCTCTATGTGCGGCCATGTCTGTTAGTGATTGCCACTAATCTAGGAGGAGCTGGATGGAGACAAGCAGTGAGGTGAATGAGGCTGTTGCCGGCTTCCCAATATTAGAAATATATATAAATATATAAAAATAACGTGTCTGTGTGTGCATGTATGCTGTGTATCTGTGTGTGTCAGTGTATATGACTGTGTCTAGATTTATGTCTATTTATATGTGTTTTTTTGAATTTCTCTTTAAATATGTATGTGTACGTATGTCTGTATGTGTATGTATCTGTGCACGTCTATATGTGAATGGGGCCCACTGAGATTCTTTCACCCAGGGCCCACAAAAACCTGGAGCCGGCCCTGGCCCCAAGCTGTCAGTATCCACCCCTGACTGTCGTACCAAATTTACATCACTTCTTGAGAACGTCTTCAAATAGTACAATGATATAATGTGTAATGTGAGCCCTCGCGGGCAGGGTCCTCTCTCCTCCTATACCAATCTGTTTTGTACTGTTAATGATTGTTGTACGTATACCCTCTTTCACTTGTAAAGCGCCATGGAATAAATGGCGCTATAATAATAATAAATAATAATAATAATGTGAGGATTCACAACTCTGCAGTCACATAGTGTTTCTATGTTGCTCAGTTAAAAATTATCTAGAAAGAGTTTATGTCAGTACATTTACAAAGATCAAACTTGCATAGTTTATTTATTTTTTAGAGGGATGGTCCGGTACCTAAAATGACCTTTCTACATATACTTTATTCATGTCTGGCATTAAAAAGAACAATGCAATCCTTTCTATGTATGAATGGGGGGGGGGGGGAGGGAAAGCTCTTTTTGCTGGCGAGGTTGCGGCTAAGCATAGGAAAGTTGGAGCTGCCCCACTCAAATGCAGTTCTTTATACTGTAGACATTACAAATAATATAGCGGGTGGTAGATGAGGCTATAACATGCTTGTCCACTAGATGGCACTGCAGAACAAAACATGTTAAAAAACGTGGAGATGGTACCAAAAATGAAAATACATAAATGGATTCTAAAAACATTATTACTCATTTTAAAGAAAACCTATCAGTATCTCACCGCTAATCTAAATTCATGTCTGTGTAGTTGTTGAAATTAAGTTAATATCGCCACAGTGTTCTTCCCGTTGTATAGTAGCATTTTAAAATGATATGCTAGTAATGCCGAAAATGATTTGCGGCGTGACTTAACTATTTGCATTGCCTTGACTTCCAGCAGCCCACTAGCGGATTAGAAGGTAAGCGCTGTCTGCGATCGATGCATCTAGAATGATTATATTAGACCCACCTCTTCCAACAAGCCTACAACCTACAATAGCCCTCAGTCCGGTAGACCACTGCGCAACCAGCTCTGTCCTCACCTATTGTACCATCACCCATTCCCTGTAGACTGTGAGCCCTCGCAGGCAGGGTCCTCTCTCCTCCTATACCAGTCTGTTTTGTACTGTTAATGATTGTTGTACATATACCCTCTTTCACTTGTAAAGCGCCATGGAATAAATGGCGCTATAATAATAAATAATAATAATAATAATTAGAGGTATTCATACATAGCAGAGTAGATTATTAATTAACATTTTCCTTACATCATATTCAAAACATAAATTAATTATCGTATGTTATAAACCAGATTTATCACTAAGTTCTTGTGCGGTGTTTAAGAAATAAAAATAAACATTGTGATAGAGGGGATTTTTGTTTGGTAGGCAATTAACGCTCAAGTATATATCTTTCTAATATACCTTCCGTGTTAATGTTTAGCCGTTTTCAAGATCTATGCTTTTTTCCAATGAACAGAAACCCCTGCTGACAGTCACAGCTTCACCGATCACTCCAAGAGAAAAGTGTATCTGTGTTTATGGGAGATGATCTGGACACATTTCCAATCTAGTTATATGTAAAAAAAAAATTCCAACCATTTACAGAATGTAAAAAGGAAATAAAAGGGAAATATTTACATGTGACCCCCGTAAATGATAGAATTATGTAACATGACGGCAGTTTGTGACTCTGGGTGTGACTTCAGATTAAGTTATCTGTTTTGGAGCTAGGAGTGTACAAAGAAATCATTGATCCCCATAGCAAAAGTCTGAATTCCTATTCCTCCTTAAAAAAAAAAGCAAAAAATAATTTCAAAATAATAGCAAAAATGTTGTTGAGGAAGAGAACTAAAATCAAATATTATAGCTAGGCTTTAAAATACTTTTTTCTAAAATGAGTATTCATTAGAAGAGAAAAACAAATAAAACATAAGGTAGAATACGCATAAGCTTTATATCTTTTGCAGCTGCTGCAGCACATACAGTTGGAGCCAGATGTTTCCATACACTATCTATAAAGACACGTCTGCATGTTTTTCTCACTATCTGTCATGAAATCAGAATAAACCTTTCTCGTTTTAGGTCAATTAGGAACCTAAATGATTTATATTAGCCAAATGCCAGAATTACAGAGAGAGAGAATGATTTAAAGAGAACCAACCATCAAAATTTTCATATATAAAGTCGGTGCTATACTGGTGCTAGGATGCTGGATGTTACCTTCTGTTCTGAGATTGGAGGTTTTATTTCAGAAATATGTGCAAGTAAAGTTCCATCAATGCACTGCTATTTGATTGGGAGCAGCTACAAAATATCAAGTGGGTTGAGTTTTGTTAGTTACTCCCGCCCGTCTGCTGCCTGCCCTTGGTAGATGCTAGATAGCTGTGGAAGGATATCAACAACGTTTCACCTAAAG
This sequence comes from Anomaloglossus baeobatrachus, assembly GCF_048569485.1. Classification (NCBI taxonomy): domain Eukaryota; kingdom Metazoa; phylum Chordata; class Amphibia; order Anura; family Aromobatidae; genus Anomaloglossus; species Anomaloglossus baeobatrachus. The sequence continues at coordinate 489,394,985 of NC_134354.1, forward strand.
CGGGCTTTACACGCTGCGACATCGCTAATGCGGAGTCGTTGGGGTCACGGAATTTGTGACGCACATCCGGCCGCATTAGCGATGTTGCTGCATGTGACACCGATGAGCGATTTTGCATCGTTGCAAAAACGTGCAAAATCGCTCATCGGTGACATGGGGGTCCATTCTCAATTATCGTTACTGCAGCAGTAACGATGTAGTTCGTCGCTCCTGCGGCAGCACACATCGCTATGTGTGACGCCGCAGGAACGAGGAACCTCTCCTTACCTGCCTCCCGGCTGCTATGAGGAAGGAAGGAGGTGGGCGGGATGTTACGTCCCGCTCATCTCCGACCCTCCGCTGCTATTGGGCGGCCGCTCAGTGACGTTGCTGTGACGCCGCACGGACCGCCCCCTTAGAAAGGAGGCGGTTCGCCGGTCACAGCGACGTCGCCGGGCAGGTAAGTATGTGTAACGGGTCTGGGCGATGTTGTGCGGCACGGGCAGCGATTTGCCCGTGTCGCGCAACAGATGGGGCCGGGTACCCACGCTAGTGATATCGGGACCGATATCACAGTGTGTAAAGTAGCCTTAAGTCACTAGATTACTGGGTCCACTGTTCTGACTGAATCAGAATTTTTAGATTTTAGTAAAGCAGCAGAGCTGAGAGAGTTATCCCAACCACACCAGGCCCTCTATAGAGATTGTACACTGTCATTGAGGTGTCAATCAGAGGACGGGGCATGCCGCACTGCCTTGTGCCTGACATAGTAGTCCGAGCAATAAGTCCTGCTGCTTAAGCATACATAGCAAATAAACATCAGACCTTTACAAGACAGGCATCCCTGAGTTTTAACCCTTACAAATAGGAGCCTGGTAAATCATGGTGCAATCTGCGCTGCTGTGAATAAGATATTTGGCCAAATTTGTAGTATAGGAGAAAGAGTGCTTTATTGATGTGTTTCAAAGTGATTCCCCATGCTCTTGCTGAGGTATACCATCTGCCTGATACAGAAAAGACTTATTGGGTTAGGATAAGTGAATTCTTGGCAGATACAACAACTTCTGCCTTCAAGATTCCGAGATTACTGAATGTTCTTTTGCACAATCTGACTAATGAGATCTTCTGGAAAACTAGTAACATTTATAGAATATTCAATGATGATCTCCAATTGAATAAATTACGGTATATGAAATCTTGGGAAAGAGATCTGGATTGCTCATTCTCGCTTAAACGATGGCAAACGTCCTTAAAACACACATATACGAATTGTGCTTGTGCCAATTTGCAGGAAACACTATAAATTACTTAGTAGATGGTATTATACGCCTCAGAGATTGAATGTCATCCCATCCTCTAATTCAAGTCTTTTTTGGAGTTGTTGTGGCTGTACTGGCTCTTTTTTCCATATTTTTTGGAATTGTCCTTTGTTGGGTACCCTATGGAAAGACATAGAACATCTTATATATACGGTGACCTCGGTTAGAATTCATTTGACCTCTGAGCTAGTTCTCCGATCTATTGGTTTGGAGCAGTTGAAAAAGCGGTGTAGACAAATTACTTGCCATATTCTTTTGGTCATTAAATCTTTACTAGCGTCCAAATGGAAGGAAACAGATGTCCCCTCAATACAAGAAGTTATAGATAGGGTTTCCTTACACAACATCTATGCGTACAACATAGCCCTGAAGGAAGGTAACTTTTCCAGATATGCTTAGAGGTGGTATCTGTGGTCTCTTAAATTTAACCGAACCCTTAAGATCTATGACCTTTGATGTTATTCTCTTGGTTTGTTTTGGTTTTTTTTTTCTACATATACAGTTAGGTCCAGAAATATTTGGACAGTGACACAATTTTCGCGAGTTGGGCTCTGCATGCCACCACATTGAATTTGAAATGAAACCTCTACAACAGAATTCAAGTGCAGATTGTAACGTTTAATTTGAAGGTTTGAACAAAAATATCTGATAGAAATTGTAGGAATTGTACACATTTCTTTACAAACACTCCACATTTTAGGAGGTCAAAAGTAATTGAACAAATAAACCAAACCCAAACAAAATATTTTTATTTTCAATATTTTGTTGCGAATCTTTTGGAGGAAATCACTGCCTTAAGTCTGGAACCCATGGACATCACCAAACACTGGGTTTCCTCCTTCTTAATGCTTTGCCAGGCCTTTACAGCCGTAGCCTTCAGGTCTTGCTTGTTTGTGGGTCTTTCCGTCTTAAGTCTGGATTTGAGCAAGTGAAATGCATGCTCAATTGGGTTAAGATCTGGTGATTGACTTGGCCATTGCAGAATGTTCCACTTTTTTGCACTCATGAACTCCTGGGTAGCTTTGGCTGTATGCTTGGGGTCATTGTCCATCTGTACTATGAAGCGCCGTCCGATCAACTTTGCAGCATTTGGCTGAATCTGGGCTGAAAGTATATCCCGGTACACTTCAGAATTCATCCGGCTACTCTTGTCTGCTGTTATGTCATCAATAAACACAAGTGACCCAGTGCCATTGAAAGCCATGCATGCCCATGCCATCACGTTGCCTCCACCATGTTTTACAGAGGATGTGGTGTGCCTTGGATCATGTGCCGTTCCCTTTCTTCTCCAAACTTTTTTCTTCCCATCATTCTGGTACAGGTTGATCTTTGTCTGATCTGTCCATAGAATACTTTTCCAGAACTGAGCTGGCTTCGTGAGGTGTTTTTCAGCAAATTTAACTCTGGCCTGTCTATTTTTGGAATTGATGAATGGTTTGCATCTAGATGTGAACCCTTTGTATTTACTTTCATGGAGTCTTCTCTTTACTGTTAACGTAGAGACAGATACACCTACTTCACTGAGAGTGTTCTGGACTTCAGTTGATGTTGTGAACGGGTTCTTCTTCACCAAAGAAAGTATGCAGCGATCATCCACCACTGTTGTCATCCGTGGATGCCCAGGCCTTTTTGAGTTCCCAAGCTCACCAGTCAATTCCTTTTTTCTCAGAATGTATCCGACTGTTGATTTTGCTACTCCAAGCATGTCTGCTATCTCTCTGATGGATTTTTTTCTTTTTTTTCAGCCTCAGGATGTTCTGCTTCACCTCAATTGAGAGTTCCTTAGACAGCATGTTGTCTGGTCACAGCAACAGCTTCCAAATGCAAAACCACACACCTGTAATCAACCCCAGACCTTTTAACTACTTCATTGATTACAGGTTAACGAGGGAGACGCCTTCAGAGTTAATTGCAGCCCTTAGAGTCCCTTGTCCAATTACTTTTGGTCCCTTGAAAAAGAGGAGGCTATGCATTACAGAGCTATGATTCCTAAACCCTTTCTCCGATTTGGATGTGAAAACTCTCATATTGCAGCTGGGAGTGTGCACTTTCAGCCCATATTATATATATAATTGTATTTCTGAACATGTTTTTGTAAACAGCTAAAATAACAAAACTTGTGTCACTGTCCAAATATTTCTGGACCTAACTGTATTAGTTGCTTGAATTTTCTTACTGTTTGCAAATTTTGCCTTAAATTTGCAGTATGTTTCTTTGGCATAGTAATAATTGCTAGGAATCCTGGAGTTGCTGTTTTGTGTTTTTTTTTTTTTTTTCCCTTTTTCCTTTAAAATTATATCTAAAGCCTATTGTTTGTTAAAAAAAAATGTCAAAAATTGTAAAATGAGTCATTTCAATGCTTGCTACACCTCATTTTATGTTTCCCTTTTCCCCGTTATAAATAAAGACAGTATACAAAGTGATTCCCCACTTTTTCAGAATAGGCACCGAATTCTGGTGACTACTCTGAATAAGTGGGGAATCACATCGAAAGGTGTCATCTTTCAAATCTACCAAGACATGGCCATCCACCTAAACTCACATCTTAAGCAAGGAGAACACTAATTAGAAGAGCAGCCAAGAGGACCTTCGTCACTTTGAAGGAGCTGCAGTGATTCACAGATCAGGTGGGAGAACTTGTTCAGATTGGACAAATATTAGGGCACAGTCAGAAGGCTGTATAACTCATTCAAGATTGCATCTCAAAGCTTGGACTGGCAGTCAGATCTACAGAGCAGGACAGCAGGTATTTCTATGCAGCTGTCATGCTCAGGTCAAGAAAGCCGCCACCCAGTTCCTCGGATGAGATGGCTGTGTGACTGCGTTATGCCTTAAATCTGCCCTTCATAGAAAAAAAAAGCAAAAAGAAATCAATTTTTAAAAGCAAGCCATAGCAGTTCTGTTTGGTGGGTTCATCCAGCAAGACAACAACCCTAAACCGACTGCTAGAGCAACAATGGAATTGTTTAGATCAAAACATATCACGTGTTTGAGTGGTCCAGTCAAAATCGAGACCTAAATCCCATTGAGAATCGGTGGCAAGTCTTAAAAATTGCTGTTCACAGACTCTCCCTATCCAATCATACTGAGCTAAAGAAAAATTGGAAAAAAATCAGCCTCTTGATGTGCAAAGCTGGTAAAGTCATACTACTGAAGGCTTTTAGGGTAATTGCAGAGAAATATGGTCCTACAAAGTATTGACTCAGGGGGCTGAATACAAATTTTCTAATTTATATTTATAAAATATTTAGAAAATCATACATCATCTACTTTACACTTCACTAGTCCAACCTTCCTCCAGTAAATATACATTTAATTACTAAATCATTTATAACCAACAATGTTGAGTGCACTGAGGAAATCATTCAGCCCTTTTTTTAAAAGCTGTTATAGTGTCTGCCATCACTACCTCTTGTGGTAGAACATTCCACTGTCTGACTGCTCTAACTGTAAAGAACCCTTTCCAATTTAGCTGAACGAATCCCCTTTCATCCACTCGCAGTGAGTGCCCCCTGGTTCTTAGTATTGTATTTGGAAGGAATAAGTCATGTGCCAGTCCTTTATATTGAGCACACATGTATTTATACATATAAATGAGATCGGTTCTGTGACGCCTTTTTTCTAAGCTAAACAAATATAACTTTTTCAACTTCTTATCATAAGTGAGGCCTTCCATTCCTTGCAATAATCTAGTTGTCCGCCTTTGAACTAACTCTTGAACCTCCTTTTTAAAATGTGGAGCCCAAAACTGGATCCCATATTCCAGATGCGTTCTTACAAGTATATCACATAAAATCCCAATAAACTACAAAGTTCACAGGGTTTGAATACTTTTCAAGGCACTCTATACAGTGTGTCCACCCATATCCTGTCCACCGCCATTAACTTGAGAACGGTGGCAGCTATAGGAATAGAAGTGGTGTCTAGGTATAGTAAAGTAACCATGCGATACACAATGAAACCACCTATAGCGCCACCTTATGGAAAACAACGGAGTTAGCATTTTTATCTCGACAACGGAATGAGATAGAGAAAAAAAGTGAATTAAAAAATTGTAGGGCATCATCAATTCAATACGAATCAACACCTTGCATACAGAAATGCTATGTTATGAAACCCATGACCCCCTCCAAAACATTGAATGCTGGTCACGCATATGGCGCTCATTGAACTTTGATGCTCAAAGTGGCCACCGTCAGCTGCAATGCACATCTGGACTCTGGACAGCATACTGTATCTTGCTGCACGTTGTGCAATATGGAAGGTGACACGTTTGCACAAGCATCTGTGATACGTCGTTGTAGGTCCTGCAATGTTAGTGGAGGGGTTGCATACACCTGCTGTTTGATGTGACCTCACAGAAAAAAGTCCAATGGGGTCAGGTCAGGTGAGCGTGGAGGCCACTCCACGCAGCCACCATACCCAATGACTTGTAGGAAGGTCTCCATGAGGTATCGCTTCATGTCCGCAGCCTTGTGAGTTTTACACGTTCCAATCATAGCATTTCTGTATCCAAGGTGTCGATTTGCATTGAATTGATGATGCTCTACAACTTTGTAATTCACTTTTTTTCTGTATTTCGTTTCATTTTCAAGATAAAAATGCTAACTCCGTCGTTTTCCACCAGGTGGCTTTATAGGTGGTTTCATTGCGTAGCGCATGGCTACTTTACTATACTTAGACACCACTTCTATGCCTATAGCTGCCGCCGTTATCATGTTAATGGCGGTGGACAGGATATGGGTGGACACACTGTATAAAGGGGTATAGTGTGCTTTTGATGGGAGTCTGCATTTTTTTTCCTATGTAATCTGAAAGCACTGTAATGCAGGAGCAGAGAACTTGATTCCATAAATTTGTCACTTACTGTGAGATTATCACTACAGGACAACTGGACTTCTGCCTTTTACTCCAACCTTGTTCCTGCCACTGAATAGCAGCTCTCGGTCACTACACAATGTACACAGAGAGCTGCGATATGGGCAGAGTTCTACACAGCTCACAACTGAGCTCTGCTCAATCTTCAGCAGAGAAACTATGATGCTGTCATAACTGCTGTACCCAGTAAACTAAGTGATACATCTCTGGAATTCAGGTCTCGGTCCCTACATCGTACTGCTGTCAGATTACATAGCAAAAACCTGCTGCTGGATTACCTTTAATTGAGAACTTTATTAAACAATATGCACATGTAATTTTTAATTAATTCATAAAGAAAAAAAGTATATTTTATTTTTGGTTTGGTTATAACAGGATTTTTTGGCCTTAGGGGCTGATGGTTTAAATTATGGATCGGGGGGCTTGGCCTGGACATGGAGGGATAGAGACGCTCAAATACCTTGTTCCGGCCCTGACCTAAGTGTTAACCACCTCAGTGACTCACCAAATGGGCTCTTGTGAAGCGAATGAGCAATCAGAAGAAGAAGGGTAGCCTCCAGCCCACGTCCGAACACCAGGCACTCCTGCTCAGGGCATACAACACGTTTTGATAGATCCAGCGCCGACGGCTCCCATACCCAAGATGGCCGACACAGCGATGCTGGCCAGAAGCAGCTGCTCACTGGGTCCGGTGTTTACAGCTTCCGCTGAAGACCTCCAGGCAGCATATGTTTCCCGGACACAGGTGAGAGACAACCGAGGCAAAGGGGAGCATTCTCAGGACAGTGAGAGGCGGGCCCGTCTTGCTCTTGCGGCGGGGCGGGAGGACAAGATGGCGCCGTGGTGGGGCAGTGATGGCAGCTGCAGACAGCAACCAGACGGCACCTGTGTCTGCAGAGCAAGAGGGGGAGAGCGGCAGCGGCAGTGACAGGGTGTTCCCAGCATTGGGGATCAGATACGACTCCCCACAAGCAGAAGACATAAAAACGATACAGCTGTGAATCCCACTGCTGCAGACCAGAAGGGAGGCAGAGAGAGAGAGCCGCCATGTTTGGTAGCAGTGTTGTTCCTGGTATAGGGGCACATACACCCCACGGGCCCATGGGTGCCATTGAGAGTGTGACTCCTGCTGTGCATGCCTCAACAGGCATGAATGCCACCATTACAACGCCTGGCAATGCTACACAGGCTACAGATCCCATAAGCACCAGCGATGGAGGGAGACATCCAGCTAACCAGTCTATTTATCAGATGTGGAGGGATCTGGAAGACCTCAGCTCCCATATTAAAAACATTCCCACCAAAGCTGATATGGAGTCATATGTGACCAGATTGGAAAGCTCCTACAGATCCGAACTCTCAGGCCTGCGAGATGAAGTCCAGCAGATGGTGGAGAGAGTGGGGGGCCATTAAATTTGCAACACAATCCTTATCAACCAAAAAGGGAACGAGCAGGACATCAGCTTCGCCTCCCACACAGTTCATCTGCAGTACCTTGTCGAGCTCATCGATGATATTGAAAACCGAAATCAGCGTAACAATATAAGGGTCTGAGGTCTTCCGGAGTCAACTGAATTAGATGATCTAGACAAAACCCTATACCATATTTGCAATGCCCTCTTATAGGTGCCATTAGATTCACCCTTGGAGTTGGATCTGTGATGCCCCTGGACTAGTCAGGTCATCACAGGGTCCTGCACGCTCTTTATCCTTAGTGCAGGACTCAAACCCCCATAGTTCTGGGTTCCTAACCTGTAGTACTGCCTAAACCAGCATCCAAAAATCACAAATCACACCTCACACCACACCCTATCAGACACACCAGTGGGCTGCTGAGCTGGAATACAGCCGCCCATCTAAAGTTTAGGCAGACTGGTGGGAGGTGACAAGTGAGTTGTGTGGTAGCCCTCGAGCAGTGAGGGGCTAGGGGAGCATGTGGCTCCCGGGAACTAAAGGTTGGGTTGCAGATGGTGGTCTGGGCCTGGAGCAGTCGGAGACTCGGTCGCAGGATTTTGGGACTGGGTGCCTGGACTAGTCTTGGAGGACAGTCAGCAGATCGAGTACAATAGCCGGTCCAGGGCCGAAAGCACGGCGGGATACTGGACCCTAGGTTGGGGAGTAGCTTCAAGCAACCCGCCAATTAACCTGTGGAGGATAGTGACTTTATGGACTGTCCCCACGAAGCTCAGAGATCAGGGGCACTAGCGCAAGGCATAGGGCTTTCCAATTCAAGCAGCCCACAGAAATCCCAAGCGTGAGCCCTTGAGAGCAAGCTCCTCTTCTATCCATAGTAGGGAGCGGGGCCCGGACAGCTTTATGCTTACAGGCCACTTGGACACTTTAAAAATTGTGAACGGAGGCAGGCTCCGGACCATCAGGCAGTACTGCAGGGGACGGATAACCGGACGGGCTCCCCCAAGAGGACAGCGGCACCCATAGACTTGGTTTACCTTGTTGTCAGAGTCTGCTTTCATCACCGATGCTGTCTGAGTACATGGTCATCCCCTGCTTCTAGCAAGCCTGCGCTCCCCTGCACCCCCCAATCCAGAGTCCTGGGGCCTTCCCTACTCGTGGAGGGAAAACGTCATCTAGCTGCTCCCATTCCATCAACCCCGGTACTCCCATCAGCAGCGGCGGTACTCTCAGTTACCGCACACCACAGGTGGCGTCACCAACTATTATCCCCTGTAAATAGCCCAGTTTACATTTGACTTGCTGCAAGCCCCAGGGTCCGGAGACGCTCGAGCCATAGCAATCCCGGATCAGAGTGGTTCGACCGCTGCAGGGGCAGCACAGATTGAGCACACAGAGCACTGGGCCCTCAGTCCCTGGACCCGGACAGCCCTAGAGATGTTATACGCAAGGTACACAGATACCAACTTAAAGGTGCCATCATGTTGCATTTCCACTCGGATGAGCACATCAGGGACAGAGGATCCAGCTTTTACCAGACTTATCCAGGTGGACTCTTCAGAAAAGGAAGGTCCTGCAGCTGCTACTGGACCCTCTTTTTCAGTGAAACATACCCTATACGTGGGGGTTCCCTTTGCACCTGAGGGTCCAGAGCGCAGGTAGGATGCACGTCCTGAGCCACCTTAGGGGTATTCCGATATTCACTACAGTCTTGCAGATTCCAGAGGTGACCATTTCAAAATGTTCGTTTTTCCTCTCGCGGGTGCTTGGAGATGCCCGCTCTGCGGTGACCCCGGCAAGGGGAAATCGGCGAGAAGTGCTTGAAGATTGTGGTTAAGGTTGGGTAAACTGACCATCGGAACGGATGGTATTTCACATTATCAAAGAGATGTGGTTCAATTTTCCCGAATCAGGTTACTATGCATACAAGAAGTGGTATTGGAAATTGGTAATATTGTCGCATGGCAGGAAACATGGTGGGTGATTCAGGGGGCAATACTCTATGTTTGCGGCCTTATGGGTCTGTTCAGCCCAATTTGGGCAGCTGTTCTGTATCCGTAAGGACCGCATCCGGTGCTACAGTTAAAAATGTAGTGTATTATTGAATTTGTTGCTGCCGCAGGTTGATTAGGTGGTGTACTTTGGGTCGGGGGAGCTACCCTCTGTGTGCAGTCTGCTTCTCTTTCGGGGTTTTTGCACTTGGCTGGCTAAGGTGCAGCTACAGTGCCTTGCGAAAGTATTCGGCCCCCTTGATTTTTTTTCAACCTTTTCCCACCTTTCAGGCTTCAAAGATAAAAATTTAAATTTTATGGTGAAGAATCAACAACAAGTGGGACACAATTATGAAGTTGAACGAAATTGATTGCTTATTTTAAACTTTTGTAAAAAATAAAAAAAACCTGAAAAGTGGGGCGTGCAATATTATTCATCCCCTTTAAGTTAATATTTTATAGCGCCACCTTTTGCTGCGATTACAGCTGCAAGTCGCTTGGGGTATGTCTCTATCAGTTTTGCACATCGAGAGACTGAAATTCTTGCCCATTCTTCCTTTGCAAATAGCTCAAGCTCAGTGAGGTTGGATGGAGAGCATTTGTGAACAGCAGTTTTCAGCTCTTTCCACAGATTCACGACTGGATTCAGGTCTGGACTTTGACTTGGCCATTCTAACACCTGGATACGTTTATTTGTGAACCATTCCATCATAGATTTGCTTTATGTTTTGGATCATTGTCTTGTTGGAAGACAAATCTCTGTCCCAGTCTCAGGTCTTTTGCAGACTTCAACAGGTTTTCTTCAAGAATGGTCTTGTATTTGGCTCCATCCGTCTTCCCATCATTTTTAACCATCTTCCCTGTCCCTGCTGAAGAAAAGCAGGCCCAAACCATGATGCTGCCACCACATTTGACAGTGGAGATGGTGTGTTCAGGTTGATGACCTATGTTGCTTTTACGCCAAACATATCGTTTGACATTATGCCCAAAAAGTTCGATTTTGGTTTCATCTGACCAAAGCATCTTATTCCACATGTTTGGTGTCTCTCCCAGGTGTCTTGTGGCAAACTTTAAACAGCACTTTTTATGGATATCTTTGAGAAATGGCTTTCTTCTTGCCACTTTTCCATAAAGGCCAGATTTTGATCAGATCTGATCAGTCTTCTCCTTGTTTGAGATTAATGTTTTGACGGACGGCCGGGTCTTGGTAGATTTCCAGTGGTATGATACTCCTTCCATTTCAATATGATCGCTTGCACAGTGCTTCTTGGAATGTTTAAAGTTTTGGAAATCTTTTTGTAACCAAATCCAGCTTAAAACTTCTCCACAACAGTATCACGGACCTGCCTGTTGTGTTCCTTGGTCTTCATGATGCTCTCTGTGCTAATACTGAGACTATCACAGAGATGGTGCATTTATACGGAGACTTGATTACACACAGGTAGATTATATTTATCATCATCAATCATTTGGGACAACATTGGATCATTCAGAGATCCTCAATGAATTTCTGGAGTGAGTTTGCTGCACTGAAAGTAAAGGGGCTGAATAATATTGCACGCCCCAATTTTCGTTTTTTTTATTTTTTAAAAAGGTTTAAAATAAGCAATACATTTTGTTCAACTTCACAATTGTGTCCCACTTGTTGTTGATTCATCACTATAAAATTTAAAATTTTTATCTTTATGTTTGAAGCCTGAAATGTGGGAAAAGGTTGAACAAAATCAAGGGGACCGGATACTTTCGCAAGGCACTGTATATACAGTGTGCCCCCTGCCATTAACTTGAGAACGGCGGCAGCTATAGGCATAGAAGTGGTGTCTAAGTATAGTAAAGTAGCCATGCGCTATGCAATGAAACCACCTATTGCGCCACCTGGTGGATAACAACAGAGTTAGCATTTAAACTTGAAAACGGAACGAGATAGAGAAAAAAAGTGAATTAAAAAATTGTAGGGCATCATCAATTCAATACGAATCGACAAAAAGTTAGACCCGGAAGGCAGATATGCCATCATTACGTTGCGAATTGCGAACACAGTATTTACAGTTGCAGGGTGGTATGTGCCTAACGTGGGACAGTCAAGGGCAGGTCGCAGCTTCTTATGAGTACTTGCAGAATTTTCGGAGGGGGTGGTAATTTTAGGTGGGGATTTCAAGTTTGCTCTAAACCCATTGGTAGATACTTACTCTAGCCGAAGCGTGATCCCCACGTCTCACTTGAGGTCCTTCAAACAAGAGATGCATCTTTTACAACTGATACATGGGTGGCGAGTTTTAAACCCTTCAGGAAGGGACTACACCTTTTATTCAAACCCACATGACTCATATAGTCGTATTGATTTTTTTTTCTAATAAGTCATCATGCCCTCGCCTGGAGAGCGGTCCCCACGATTGGTAGTGCTCTGTGGTCTGACCATGCTTCTATTTTCTTAACCATTTCACCCCCTGGTGGTCTGACGCGCAAGTCGACGTGGAGGCTCAATGATAACCTTTTGAAGGACACGTGTGTGAATGATATCAAGGATTCGATCAGGGTCTTTGAGGCGGCTCACGCGGCGGACACCACTTCCCTGCCTCTTTAGTGAGAAGCATTTAAGTGTGTGATACGGGAGGTTTTGATAAAACATGGGGCACGCATTAAGAAGATGAAGGCTTTGCAAATTAAGGAGTTGCTTGATATGATACACAGGTTGGAAATCACACACAACGGCAATCGATCAGCAGGGGTCCTGGCAGACCTCCCCAAATGTAGAAAAGACCTTATGACACTCGTTAATGAAAAATACCTCAGATACTGTAATCACTACAAACGCTTTCTATACCAACATTCAGACATATTTGGTAGGTCCCTGTCCCGTCTTCTCCATACTCGTAATAGTACGTCTTTTATTTCTCGCTTGCAGCGGCAGGGTGGCACAGATACAAAAAACCCGGAGGAGATACTAGAGGCGGACATTTTATTCAGATCCTCACAATATTAGGCGCCGACTGGCAGATGTGGGGGTCAAGTAAACTAACTAAACGAATAAATAATTATATTACAGAAACGGCGCTTCCGCTCCTGAGGGAGGAGGATGTAACTCAACTAGAGGACCAGTTTGCAGGAGAGGAGATAGGGTTGGTTATCAAAAACTCTCCGGTTGGGAAGAGTCCTGGCCCGGATGGTTTCTCCCCGGTGTTCTACAAGACCTTCAGTGAACTAATAACACCATTTCTCATGAAAGTCTTTAAGGCAGTCTCTGAAACATCTCCATTTGCGGCTCAGTCACTAGAGGCCCATATTACAGTTTTGCCGAAGCCCGGGAAGGATCCCTCATTGGTCACTAATTATAGGCCAATCTCCTTATTAAACATTGACGTAAAATTATTTTCTAAAACACTGGCTAATAGATTGGCTCCCCTTCTCCCTTCAATGATTAACCCAGATCAACTTGGCTTTGTACAGGGCAGAGAAGCTTGGGATAACATGAACAAGACGTTATTACTCATGGCAAATGTAATCTCCTCCTCTCAACCTCTGGGTCTGCTGTCGGTGGATGCCGAGAAGGCATTCGACCGTGTGCATTGGGATTTCCTCCAAGCCTCATTGCAACAGATCGGCTTAGGCCCTTGCTTCCTGCATAGCATTTTGGTTCTATATACATGTCCTTCAGCACGGATTAAAATCAACGGAGCATTATCTTAGCCCATCACTATAAGAAATGGAACGAGACACAGGTGCCCTCTTTCCCCTTTGCAATATGTTATAGTGATGGAGCACCTGGCCAATTCCATAAGGGGGAGTCCCAGTGTACACGGTCTGCTCATTGGAGGTAGGTCATATACGAACCTCCCTATATGCCGACGATTTGTTAATCTATAATTCTCAACCTCACATCACTCTGCCCTCTCTGATGGAGTTGGAGAAATTTGGGGATCTAAGCAATTTTAAAGTGAATAATTTGAAAACAGAAGAGTTGAATGTTACTTTGCGGTCTTCTGAGGTGACACTGGGTAAACAGAATTTCCCATTTTGTTGGCAACCAAAGGCGATTAAATATCTGGGTATACAGATCCCTGCTGATCTTAATATCCTATAAGCCCATAAATGATCAAACTTTGGAGACACAAACAATTAAAGATCTTTTAACATACCACAAAAAAACTATTTTGTGGTTTGGACGCATCAATACGTTCAAAATGGACCATGGTTCCTGTACGTCTTTTAGGCGATCCATATTCTACCACCTGCCAGCTTTTTTTCGCACACTCAAATTGGCATTGATTAAATTTGTGTGGGGCCACTCCAAGGCGAGAGTAAGATACCAGACTTTAATCTGATCCACTTACAGGACTACCAGATCTCCGTAGATACCATCAGGCTGCACTATTAATGCGCATATTTGACTGGCACTTTTCTGCCAATAATAAAAAAAGGGTTATTCTAGAATAGGGGGGGTGCACCGATGCCTTTGAAGTATCTGCCATGGTTGGAATAATGGGAGAGGGTAAAACTACCTATGGCTGACTTTTTAATAAAGGCCACGTTGAAAGTGTGGCAACAGGTAAAACGAAAGGGCTCATTGACTGGTCCCCTCTTCTGCTCATTCCGATGTTTTCTAACCCAGAATTTACTCTGCGATTCACATGAACCACAATCTTATGTTGGAAGGAGGAAGATGATTTTTGGATATATCATGTGTTAAAAGGAAATGAAATCATGTCTTTCGGAGATATGCTGAGTTTAGACTCTCCCCCGCGTTTGCTGTCATGGATGGAGTATAGACAACTATACTCATTTGTTTGTGACCGATTGAGAAGCTGGCGACACCTAACAAACATCTCACTGACCACACTAGAGGGCTTATTTCTACAAAATTCCCCACCATCACACCTAATATAATAAGTCATTTACAAGTTACTGGGTCAGGCGGCCCTGGAGGCAGACGCAGACCCAAATTGTATATGTAACTGAGAAGTGGAATTGGGCACAACATTTACTGATGAGGAAAAACAGAAAGCTTATTTGTTCACGCATAAGGTGTCCACAGCTGATTACGCAAGTAAAATAACTACAAAATTGTAACGAGGTAGTACCATTATCCAGTGAAATTACATAAGATCTTTCCCTCTGTGTCTGGGCAGTGTTGGCGCTGTGGAAGGGTCTCTGGGACGATGTTACATATTTGGTGGGAGTGTTCTTTGATAAAACCCTTCTGGTTAGCGGTGCTCCAGATATACACCAACATCACAGAAGAAATAGTGACTCCCTCGCCAGCGATCTCTCTGCTGTCCATGTTACCCGGATCCATCAAAACCCAAAAGGGAGACTTGCTAAGCTACTGTCTTTCTGGCAACAGGAATTGACCTCTATATTTTATACGGAGGACTTGTCCGCAAAAGCAACAGGGGACAGTGAGAGATTCTTAAAGATCTGGCAGCCATGGATTCTTTTCAAGGATTCCAATCTGTTTCAGGAACTGTTTAGTCCTTGAATAACTGTGAGCCGATGGGGGCTCTGAGCAGTGTATCACTACTCCAGACTATTACACCTGGGTGCAGCACTACCTTCACTACCCCTCTGACCCCACCTTATCAATCTGCCATTGCTTTTTTTCTCCTCTTAGGCTGCTTTCACACATCCGGTTTTTGCTGTGCGGCACAATCTGGCTCTTTGCAGAAAAAACGCAACAGTTTTTTTTTTGCCGCCGGTTGCGTTTTTTCCGCATAGACTTTCATTAGTGCCGGATTGTGCCGCATGGCCTTGCGTTCGGTCCGGTTTTTGCTGGATGCGGCATATTTAGCCCATGCGTCGGCCAGATGGAACTTTGCCTGGCACGTTTTTTTGTTCGGCGGAAAAAAACGCATCGTGCCGCATCCGACCGATGCGGTGCTTTTTCCAATACATGCCTATGGACGCATGCATTTTTTTCCAATACATGCTGGCCACTGCATGCGGTTTTTTGCACTGCGCATGCTCAGTAGCGTGCCGCAAGCGGCAAAAACCAGACGGGCCGCATGTAAAAACTTATGCAAAGGATACGTTTTTTTTCGCCGCATCCGTTGCATAGGTTTTAGAGCCGGATTTAGCCACACTGCTAAAACCGGATGTGTGAAAGCAGTCTTACTTGCTTGCTTTCTCTACCCCTTTGCTACTTCCTATCTACATCTTAAGTAGCCTCGAACTCTCGGCGGAGGAGACACCTATCTTTCTCTACATAGTTGCCTTACCTTTTCTTCTCAGGAATAGATTCGCGCCTTCCACAGAAGGAGAGGTGTACAGTTGATCATAATAAAACTGGTAACATCAGGGTAATGTATGTTTTTCAGAGAAGTTTATTATTGTAAAACTACTCAGTTATATATACTGTATGTGACGCAGGACTGTTCCTGCAGCACCTGTTTGAATGATTTTCTCTTGTCTTTCTCTATTGTGCATTTTTCTAATAAAGAAAGATTATACATAAATTATGGATCACTGATAGTCTATGGATCAGTATGCTGTTCAAGAAAAAAAACAGACAGCACTAGGATGTGACATATGGATGTGTGAATGTTACTGGAACTGTAAGGCTATGCGCGCACGCTACATCTTTGTCTTAACCATAAAGATGCACGTTTTTGGTCTCATAAAAACGCACCTTAGGCATGCATATTGTGCCGCGTTTTACAGCGTCTGTTACAGCGTTTATACCCAGTGTGTTTATTATGTCAAATCTATTGACTGCAAGGGCTCAAAAACGCTGGCAAAAACGCAGAAAGAATTGACATGCTGCATCTTTGTGGTCATCACAAAGACGCAGCCAAAAAAAAGCTGCGCACAAGGCCTAACGTGAATTACAGTTGTGTTTCAAGTGGTGTTCCACTACTATTTTTTGATGACCAATCCTTGAGATAGGTGATCAATATCAGAATGGTGACCTTCCTACCACTGGCACACTTACCAATCATCTGCTACCAGCTCTGGGAGTAACTGGATGTAAATAGTGTATGGATTAGAACTCTGCAGCTTAGGTTGCTTTCACACCTCCGGTTTCTGCAATGCGGCACACTCCGGCACTTTGCAGGAAAATCGCAACCGTTTTTTTTTGCTGCCGGTTGCGATTTTCCTGCATAGACTTTAATTAGTGCCGCATGGCCTTGCGTTCCATCCGGTTTTTACCGCATGCGGCAGATTTAGCCGATGCGGCGGCCGGATGGAACGTTGCCTGGCACGTTTTTTCGTGCGGCAAAAAAAAAACGCATCGCGCCGCATTCGGCCGATGCGGCGCATTTTTCAATGCATGCCTATGGCGGCCGGATGCGGCGCGATGCGGCAATAACCGCATCCGGCCGCCGCATGCGGTTTTTGACACTGCGCATGCTCAGTAGCATGCCGCAAGCGGCAAAAACCGGACGGGCCGCAAAGGAAGAACTTATGCAAAGGATGCGGTGTTTTCACCGCATCCGTTGCATAGCTTCCACAGCCGGATTGAGCCGCAGAGCTCAAGCCGGATGTGTGAAAGCAGCCTAAATCACACTATTTAGGTTTGCAGATCAGCTTTCATTGCTGTCCGCTGCCAGGTACTGAAGATCAACTCCTGAATAGGAGTTGGTGATGAAACTCACACAGCTGATTGGTGAAATGCTGGATCTCAGACTCCCACACCAATCTGATATTGTTAACCTATCCTAAGTAAAAGTCATCAATACATTCGTAGATAAAAACTCGTTTAAGTAATTGGATCGGCCGTCCATTTTGAACATAGTGAAATCTTGCAGCGCTAAACCAAAGTGTCAGTGATCATTGCAAATCGTAGGTAGCTCTAGTAATGTAATCCTCTGATCTGTAACATTGACATGACAGAAGTATGCTTTAATATTGATTTTCTCTAATTTGACAAAACAACATTGTTCATCCTTCCTATACTTCTAGAATTAGTCCTAGAAATAAACAATACATTTATTTAAAGCACCACAAGAAAATCTGCTTCCTAGAACAAGTTACAATCTTTCTGTTCATACCCACGGTCATGGGATCACTACCCTCTCCATGTAGTTCAGTTATTTCACATAGAAACTGTAGAAACATAAGTAATGTCATGTGAAGGTGCAACCAACTTCCTTCCCTCCTTATATTAGTGGCTCTTCTAGAATGGCACATTGCACTGGTACAAAAAAAACACAAATAGGCTATGTTTACACAATGCGTTTTTGCAGCGCTTTTTCCTGCAGGCAAAACCTGCTCTCTTGGCAGTAAAGTATATGAACATAAGACCGGCACTCCAAAACTTGCAGTAATCTTTAGGATTTAATCCATAGAAGCACAGTACAATTGGCAGTAAAGTAGTTGCTTACAAAATGCAGGTTTTGTTGCATTTTTGGGGTGCGGATTTTATGTGTCTATGGTATATATTTAATAAAGTTAGTGTTATTCACTAAAAATGCAGCAAAAACATATGGTTGCGTTTTTTTTGCAGTGTTTCTGCTCCTCCTCATTGCTTTCTATGGTAAAAAAAAAAATATGGTAAAAACATTGAAAGAACGGACATGCTGCGTATTTCAAAAATGCAGCAGTTTTCCAATCAATCAGGAAAATAAAGCAATTGCGTGCATTACCGTATTTTTCGGACTATAAGACGCACCGGACCATAAGACGCACCCTGGTTTTAGAGGAGGAAAATAAAATTTTAAGCAAAAAATGTGGTCATGACACACAGTTATGGGGCGAGGATCTGCTGCTGACACTGTAATGTCACCAAATTCTCTACTTAAGGTACCCCATCCTGGTAATGATCCTCCTGTCTTGTATATTATCCCCATCCTTGTATATATGTCCCCCATCCTGGTATAGCCCTCATCCTGGTATATGGCCCACATCCTGTGGCACACAAAAACATAAACGTTTATACTCACCTCTCCTCATTCCACGCAGCATCGCTCGTCTTCCTGTCTGTGCCAGCAGCAGCAGCGCCGCTGACCTGTTTGGAGCCGTGCGCACAGTGATGATGTCATCACTGTGCGCATCGCTCTCCACACACATCAGCAGGCAGGCAGACAGGATGTCATCGTGATGCTGCAGGGAACGGGGAAAGGTGAGTATACTTATTCACTGCCTCCTTGCTGATGATGATGAAACACGGTGGGCAGTGATTATAGCCACACATGTTCACTCAAGGCTGTAGGAGCCAGGGATGATTACGCGGGCCGGCTGTTTAGTATGCGCACACCCCCCGCCCATCATCCCGCCCATCTCTCAGCACCAGCTTCAGGGCTGAGAGATGATGGGCGTTGAGATGCAGTTCATATGAAATGAGGCTGATGAGCGGGCCCAAGTAGGCACTGCTATAGCCTGCTCCTGCCTCTGATGACCCGCTCCACCACCACCGCACCCCCCTTCCCCGCAGCCATCGAACTACAAGACGCAACCCCCACTTTCCCCAAAAAAATTTGGGGAAAAAGTACGTCTTATAGTCCGAAAAATACGGTAAATTTCTGAAATCTCAAACCATTGCTAATACTAAGAAAAGCAGCTTTAAAATTGCATTAAATATACAGCAAAAAAAATCTACAAAAATGCAATGTGTGAACATGGCCTTAGAATAAAAACAAACAAGGCTAAATATTGCAACACTTGAAAGCATTGCTGCAGCTCTGCATGTTCTTTACAGTGTATATTGCTAATATGTTGAACCTGTAAACAAAAATACTTGTCATTCACATTGGATTTCCAATCCCAACCACCATTATTATCAGAGACAATACTTAGGCCAATACCCACTGAGCAAAATATAATACAGTAGTGCATTAGATACAGCGTTAAGTGGGTTAAGTGCAAATGTGGTACTGTCAGGAACAACCCACCAACTGTATACTGTCCTTATGAGATCAAATAAAACTTCAGTAGTGTTTTTGTTACAGACGCAGAGAGGATCATGAACCCAAAGAATGCAGCGCCATATTAATTAAATAAAAAGCTTGGTTCTTTATATCCAAAAAGCTTGAAGTCTCCTTTAAATCGGTCATACAGACGTTTGATGTCTCTCTTGGATACTTTGGAAAAATAATTTTCCACTTTTGACTGGTTGTATTTTGTGATTCCTGGTGGTATCGCAGGATAAGATACTAGTCTATCGATCCCCGCTTCCCTTAAGATGTAAGGTGCATCCTCCTCCAGAGTCTCATGGTGCCCGATGACATTGTAATTTATCTCACAAGGGGCACAAAGTTCCACATATGTTACCCAGTGGATTATATGGTCTCCAAACTGGAGATCTAGAAACTTGTGGCTTGGGTCGCCCAGGTATCGTACAAAGTCTTGAAATTGCAGTCCACCCCGGGGGGTTTCAGTGTGATATTTCCTGTACTTGCGGATAATGACTGGAGCAATATTGTGCTTGTACCAAGGCTCAAAACGGGGATTGTGCACAAACTTATCTTTATATGCAGAAATTAGTCTCTCAAAGGGATCTCTGACAATAAGAAACTTGAAATATGAATTCAGCCTGAAAACAATAGAAACAATAAAAATATATTATGAAATTATTAAATACAAGTGCAGCAAGGTATATTATGTATTATATAAAATACTATTTCTAGCAGTGCCAGAAGACGTTTGGGTGGATGACCAACAGCCACTGCTGAAACAGTCATTTAGTATAAGGTTACAGAGCTTAATGCCACAGTGATCAGAGCTGAAATGGAAGCAGAAGAGGACATAACTGAGCAAGAGAGGCCCCGACAGTCAGGAGCTCCTTGTGTTGCTGCGACATTGTTAGTGTTACCGGCTGCTACCAGCAGAGGGCAACATCATTCTCATTACAGAATGCAGGAGAATCTGGCATTTCTGGCTCTTCCCTTTCTCCAATGACTGATAAGGCATGTTGGCAGGGGAGTAACCATAGTGTGTGCATGGGTTGCAGTCACACTGGGACACTAGAACCTTGGGTGGCCAAAAGGTCCTGGTGGCACATATTGGAAGACCAATATAATTAGCAAGAACCTGTCATGTTGGATAACTCTGTTTATCTGCAGATATAAGGTTAATCTGCAGGTTACTAAATGGACTGAAATGGATTTTATTCCTCCTGGCAGCCGCCAGCTTTCAGTCATGCAGTGCCATAGTCACAGCTCAGTACAAACTGAGCGACAGCTGAAAGTACTCCCTGACACTGACTGACAGCTCGCTCTGCACTGATGCACTGCAGAGCTGGCTGCCAGTCAAAGTGCTGTCGTATTACAGCTGCCATGCTATGCAAACTGAATGGCATGCCTGTATGACCAAAAGCTAGCAACGACCGGGAGGAATAATGTTAATTTTCTCCAAGGAGCTGTGCTTTCATTATGGCAGCGGGACACCTTTCCAAAGCTATGAGCAGCATACTAACCCTATATCTGCAGATTAATAGTCTTAGCCGACATGACAGGCTCCCTTTAAAGACCTGCCATAATTGTAGGTCTTGTTGGAGATTTTGCATTGCATCAAATTATGCCCGGGCATGTTTGATTACTTATAGCATCTCCCTAGTTGAATAAACCTGCTCTTATAGGGACCACTTTGTCTGAGCTTGTAGTTATATAGGTCAGAATACAGAAAGCACCATAAAAATCACTGTATGTACTACATATTTGGAAAAGTATAATAACACTTGTTAACTAAGCACTGTATGACACAATGTGGACGATATGTGCACGGTTTATTTATAAATCATAGATAGGTAAATACATCTTTGGGGTAGGACAAATACTTTTACAGCCATTGCCAATGTGTGACAGATTTGTAACTCTGCTATCCCAATTTTGTCTCCCAAACATATAACAGGTATGAAGTTGACAAATATCGCTCCTGCTGGAAAAATGTGTTGACTACATGAATAGTAAACTTATCACTAGGAATGAGCGGACCCATGGAAGTTTGTATTCGGCCGGACTTTAGTTAAAAGTTCTGTTCGGGACCCACAAACACAAATAAATCAATGGAGACCTGCATTTCGGTGCTGTAAAATGGCCATAGTTATGGCTAGGGGACTGCAAATGGAAGCAAAATGGGAGTAAGAGAAGGATAATTGCCACGTAAACAAATGTGGATAGGAAGTAAATTGATGTGGGCTTCCGCTTATTTTTGATAACTAGCACAGGTAAAGTAGACAGCTGTGGGCTGCAGCCCTCAGATGTATGCTTTAACTTGGCTGGTTATAAAAAA
This sequence comes from Anomaloglossus baeobatrachus, assembly GCF_048569485.1. Lineage (NCBI taxonomy): Eukaryota > Metazoa > Chordata > Amphibia > Anura > Aromobatidae > Anomaloglossus > Anomaloglossus baeobatrachus. Next base: position 489,416,727 of record NC_134354.1, read on the forward strand.
AAAAAAAAAAAGGGACCCCATACCTTTATTTTTTTTTAATTTAAATTAAATTATTTATATAAATAATTTTAAAAAATGACATGGGGTACCCCATATTTTTGATAACCAGCCAAGGTAAAGCAGACAGCTTGGGGCTGGTATTACCAAGCTTGGAAGGCCCATGGTTTTTGGTCCTTCCCAGCCTAAAAATAGCAGCTTTCAGCCGCCCTTGAAGTGGCGCATCCATTAGATGTACCAATTCTAGGGCTTTTTCCGACTGTTTCCGATTGCCCTGATGTAGTAGAAATTGGGATAATACTTTTGGGGTTTATGGAAGCTGTGAATTAGCAGCTGGCATCAAGCCCAGGGGTTAGTAATGGACAGGCATTTATGAGACACCCCCCATTACTAACCTGGTAAGTGTACAGTAAAAGAAAGAAAAAGAAAAATAACACACAAGTAGGAAAAAAATAGTTTAATTGACTAAAGACTCCCTCACACGCCATCGTTCACTAATTTATTAATTTAAAAAAATCCTTGAAGTCGCAACAAAATGGAATGGTGGAGAAAAAGACTCCCCCCCACATCCCATCATTCACCAATTTATTAATTAAAAATAAATACTCAAAATTTTGATGTAATCCAATAGTGTAATGTCCCATGATGCCCATCGACTCCTATGGAGCCTCGGTCTGAGAAGGAGGCTCCATAGGTCACTGCAGGTCAGTGGCAGACACTGAATTTTTCACGAGTTTGAGAAATTACGTGCCTGCTGCTGACCGTAAGTGACCTATGGAGGGTCATTCACAGAACGAGATTCCACAAGATTTGATGGGGGTTGTGGGTTATAACTACATTGGATTATGTTGGAACTTTGAGGATTTTTTAAATGAATAAATTAATGAACGAATGAGGGATAGTGTGTGTGTGTGTGTGTGTGTGTGTGTGTGTCTTTATTCATATGAATTATTTTTTTCCTGTTTTTTTTTTTTTCTTTCAAACTGTACAATACCGGGTTAGAAATGTCACTGCACCAGTACAATTGGCAAGAGTCAGGCAAAGCGCCAGAACTGGTGCATCTAATGGATGTGACACCTCTTAAGTGGCTGTGTGCTGCTATTTTTAGGTTGGGAAGAGCCAAATAATATCAGCCCTTAGATGTTTGCTTTACACTGGCTGGTTATCAAAAATTAAAAAGGGACCCCACAATGTTTTTTTTAAATACTTTAAAAAAAATGGAGTGGGATCCCCTCTATTTGTGATAACTAGCTAAAGTAAATCAGACAGCTGAGGGCTGCAGCCTGCAGTTGTCTGCTTTACCTGCGCTGGTTGTCAAAATTAGGGGGGACCCCACGTCATTTTAATTTTTCAATTTTTTTTAGTCTAATTTGTTAACAGCATGTACAGGCAGTTTCCCATGCCGAAAAGCTTGCTGTGCTGCAGCCTTTCAACCGTCTTTATTAGCACAAACAGCACCCAAACTCCGGACTTGGACACTGACACGGACCTCCGTGAAAAGTCAGTGTTCGAGTTTCAGCCCCGGACTCCAGGTGTCCGGTACGAGCCCCGAACGTTACCATTCGGGTTCGCTCATCCCTACTTTTTATTAAAAGTGCTTAATGCAACAAATCACTAAGGACACAAAACATTTTTCAGCCTGAAGAATCGCCCCAAAGTGTCATCCTCTAATGTCAGTCTATCAAACTACACACAGATATTACAGGGAGTCAGACTTTCTGGTCAGAAAAGGCAAGGCACTGAATAATAGCAGGAGCAATGAATGCTGGGAAATGAGGGGAAGAAAGCTTCAGGAAAAATGCTGAAGAAGAACGCCCCACCAAATAAGAGTTAATGGCATATTATAAAGTATGAGAATCAAGACAGATCCTGGATATATTAGGCCTGTACGTTCACCAAAAGCAAATCCAACATATTGAGGAAGTTAAAGGGCTTTTACTACAAACAAAGTTAATTTTAATCAACAGATCTTGGAATAATAATTTCCGCAATTGGATGTATTAAAAATGTTCCTATGCTGAGATAATCTTATATACAGTGCCTTGCGAAGGTATTTGGCTCCCTTGAATTTTTCAACCTTTTCCCACATTTCAGGCTTCAATCATAAACATAAAAATTTTAACGTTATGGTGAAAAATCAACAAGTGGGATACAATTGTGAAGTTGAAAGAAATGTATTGCTTATTTTAAAAATTTTTAAAAAATAAATAACTGAAAAGTGGGACGTGCAATATTATTCGTCCCCTTTATTTCCAGTGCAGCAAACTCACTCCAGAAGTTCATTGAGGATCTCTGAATGATCCAATGTTGTCCTAAATGACTGATGATGATACATATAAGACACCTGTGTGTAATCTAGATGCCGTATAAATGCACCTGTTCTGTGATAGTCTCAGTGTTCTGTTTAAAGCGCAGAGAGCATCATGAAGACCAAGGAACACACCAGGCAGGTCCATGATACTGTTGTGGACTGTTGTGTTCTGCAGAGATCTACAGCTGAGGTGGGAGAGTCCATGGGACAACAATCAGTCGTACACTGCACAAATCTGGCCTTTATGGAAGAGTGGTAAGGAGAAAGCCATTTCTCAAAGATATCCATAAAAAGTGTTGTTTAAAGTTTGCCACAAGCCGCCTGGGAGACACACCAAACATGTGGAAGAAGGTGCTCTGGTCAGATGAAACCAAAATCAAAACTATTTGGGCACAATGCCAAACGATATGTTTGGCGTAAAAGCAACACAGATCATCACCCTGAACACACCATCCCCACTGTCAAACATGGTGGTGGCAGCATCAAGGTTTGGGCCTGCTTTTCTTCAGCAGGGACAGGGAAGATGGTTAAAATTGTTGGGAAGATGGATGGAGCCAAATACAGGACCATTCGTAAAGAAAACCTGTTGAAGTCTGCAAAAGACCTGAGACTAGGACGGAGATTTGTCTTCCAACAAGACAATGATCCCAAACATAAAGCAAAATCTTCAATGGAATGGTTCACAAACAAACGTATCCAGGTGTTAGAATGGCCAAGTCAAAGTGCAGACCTGAATCCAATCGAGAATCTGTGGAAAGAGCTGAAAACTGCTGTTCACAAACGCTCTCCATCCAACCTCACTCAGCTTGAGTTTGCAGAAAAAGAATGGGCAAGAATTTCAGTTTCTCGAAGTGCAAAACTGATAGAGACATACCCCAAGCGACTTGCAGCTGTAATCACAGCAAAAGGTGGCGTTATAAAGTATTAACTTAAAGGGGACGAATAATTTTGCACGCCCCAATTTTAAGTTTAAAATAAGCAATAAATTTCATTGAACTTCACAATTGTGTCCCACTTGTTGATCCTTCACCATAACATTAACATTTTTATCTTCACGAGTGTTTGAAGCCTGAAATGTGGGAAAAGGTTGAAACATTCAAGGGGGCTGAATACTTTTTCAAGGCAAGGGTATGTGTCCCTGCTGTGTACTGTGTAATGGTTGTGTCTGACTGTCCAAGAACATGATCTGATCATACTATATCTCCTGGGCAGGGGAGGATGCAAAAAAGTAAACAGGCAGTACAGTATGGGATCACAAAATATTCTTTTTGTGAGGTAAAACATTTCCCTGTCTGTTTTTAAACAATCTTCTACCTCAAAGAAAAAGACAGCTGTGATTGCATGTTGTCAGTTAGTATACTCATTTGCTTCATCCCTTGGTCAGATGTTGTATGCACAGACCGTGGGGTGTAGGGGGGGGGCAGGGGCAAATAACTAATGAGTGTATGCAGTCAACAGTGGCTACAAACTCTGTGTGCACTTAGCCCAAGTAATTCTCTGTTGATATGGAATGCAATTATAATTGGTGTATTGAGGAATTTTTTTTATGCAATTGCTTAAAAGTTAAAAAAGCAACAACTTTTTTTTAAAAACATTTTTGCATTGTGGACACGGCTGTAAACACCTATGCAGTAGCCATACCTCTCCTGTACATCTGCCTTACTATAGGAGGATAGCCTAGGAAGACCATTCTTTTCATGGTCATGAACTACATTTTCTGGGATATCCTCAATCGATGAAAACGCCCCTGCAATAAAATGAAAAAACTTATTTGACAACAATTTTTACAAGAGATCTACAGTATACAGTCATAGACGAAAGTGTTGGCACCCTTGAAATTGTTCCAGATAATACAAAGTATGTCATATTCATTTTATATTCATTTCTTATTGTTTTTACTATTAAACACTATCTTTAATCTCTATAAAATGTGATTTTGGTATGTATTTTGGAGTGTCTTAAACAAATTAATTGGATTTACATTGATTCCAATGGAAATAATTACCTCGGTTTTCATTGGTTTTGGAATTCCCTGAATGTATTCAGACAAATTATCAACGAAAACCGTGGTAGCTCTGTATATTATGTTCAATTTGCCTTTTTTCAATTCATTTGTGTTGTTCCAAAACACGCAAAGGAAATGAACATGTGTATAACAAAATGTGTAATTGCAATAATTTTCTGGGACAAAGTACACTTTTGGCCATGACTGTATATAATTTTTCAGACTATTTCTAGGTAATGGCTAGACTTAAAGGGAACCTGTCATCAGAAATTTAGCTATCCACCTAAAAGTTTCCCCCTCTGCAGCTCCTGGGCTGCATTCTAGCAAGGTTCCTGTAGTTTTTCTTGCCCCTTTTAGCCCAAAATAAACACTTTATAAAGTAGTACCTGCTCGTATGTAAATTTTCTCATTTTTCCATGTGGGCGGTCTGTCTGGTGTCTGTGCCTGTCCTCCTACCGATTTACGCCCCCCCCAGAACGCAGAATTTCAAACCTCAAGACGCCGCCCCTGGGCGCCTGAGGTCCTGCGCATGCGCTCTGCTACCGTAGCGGGACAGTGCACAGCGTGCACGTGTGACCGCTGGTGACGGTATGCGCAGGCACGATGTTATGGGCGGCGCTGTGAGTGTCCTCAGCAAGTGCCGCCCATAACCTCGTGACCGCACTTTCCTCTCTTCCTCCATCGTTCTGCGCCAGCGCTCGCTGGCGCGGTGACCCGACGTCACCTCCTCCCATCTTGCCCTGCAGCAGGAAATAGATGGGAGGAGGTGACGTCGGGTCACCGCGCCAGCGAGCGCTGGCGCAGAACGATGGAGGAAGAGAGGAAAGTGCGGTCACGAGGTTATGGGCGGCACTTGCTGAGGACACTCACAGCGCCGCCCATAACATCGTGCCTGCGCATACCATCACCAGCGGTCACACGTGCACGCTGTGCACTGTCCCGCTACGGTAGCAGAGCGCATGCGCAGGACCTCAGGCGCCCAGGGGCGGCGTCTTGAGGTTTGAAATTCTGCGTTCTGGGGGGGCGTAAATCGGTAGGAGGACAGGCACAGACACCAGACAGACCGCCCACATGGAAAAATGAGAAAATTTACATACGAGCAGGTACTACTTTATAAAGTGTTTATTTTGGGCTAAAAGGGGCAAGAAAAACTACAGGAACCTTGCTAGAATGCAGCCCAGGAGCTGCAGAGGGGGAAACTTTTAGGTGGATAGCTAAATTTCTGATGACAGGTTCCCTTTAAAAAGTGCATTATTTTATTTGATAATTTATCTAAAACATTTCCAGATTGAAATTTCTGCATTAAAAATAGAATGTGTCCTTGAAATCAGCCCAGCTAAACCATATATTATATATATATATATATATATAGCTTTAACAATTAAATCCATTGATATCTCCTCAGACGTAGTCAGCTTGTATCTAGAAGTGCACTGTAATGCCACTTGATCCGTAATCATTGTAAACAATGTTTGTGTTTCTTTTCACTTTCACATCTAGAATACTTCCCTTTATAAGAACTCCGCTAAGGCTGCTTTCACACATCCGTTTTTCGCCGTCAGACACAATCCGGCGAATTGCGGATAAAACAGATCTGGCGTCAGATCCGTTTTATTCCCCATAGACTTGTATTAGCGCCGGATTGTGCCGATTGGCCTTGCGTTGCATGCGGCGTCCGACATGCTGTATAATGGAAGTCTATGGGTGCCGCATCCGTTGTCATCCGGCAAAAAACGCATTCCAGTGATAGATCCGTTTTTTTTTTTAATCTGAGCATGCTCAGATGAGATGTGAATTCATTTCTGGCCTCTCTCTCTCTCTCTCTGTCTGTCGGTCTCTCTCCCTCTCTGTTGATGTCGGTCTCTCTCTCTCTCTCTCTGTCGGTCGGTCTCCCCCTCTCACATACTCACCGATCACCGGCACGGCGCTGCACGGCTGTCACACTGCTCTGGCGGCTTCTCCTCTTTTGAAAATGACGGCCAATCATTATTCCATCTCGTATTCACTGCTTCCCCCACCCACCGGCGCCTATGATTGGTTGCAGTCATACACGCCCCCAGGCTGAGTGACAGCTGTCTCACTGCAACCAATTACAGCCGCCAGTGGGCGGGTCTATATCGTGCAGTACAATAAATTAAAAAAAAAAAAAAAAAAAAAAAAAAAAGTCGTGCGGTCCCCCTCAATTTTGATACCAGCCAAAGTAAAGCCACACGGCTGAAGGCTGGTATTCCAGGATGGGGAGCCCCACGTTATGGGGAGCCCCCCAGTCTAAAAATAGCAGCCAGCAGCCGCCCGGAATTGCCACATCCATTAGATGCAACAGTCCCGGGACTCTACCCGGCTCATCCCGAATTGCCCTGGTGCGATGGCAGTCGGGGTAATAAGGAGTTACTGGCAGCCCATAGTTGCCACTAAGTCATGGGTAAATCATGGCAGGCGTCTATGAGACACCTTCCATGATTAATCTGTAGTGAAAGTAAATAATCACAAACACCAAAAAATCCTTTATTTAAAATAAAAGACAAAAAAAACACCCTCTTTCACCACTTTATTAAAATCCCCAAATACCCCTCCAGGTCTGACGTAATCCACACAAGGTCCCACAATGCTTTCAGCTCTGCTACATCGGAAGCTGACAGAGCGGCCACAGACCATGACCGCTCTCTGTCAGCTACATGGAGCAACTGAAGTGAGTTGCGCTGTCAGCGGTGACGTCTCTCAGGTAGTGCCGGTGTGTGTGCAGTGATGATGGGGGCGGTAGTGCCTGCGTGTGTGCGTTTATGATGGGGGCGGTAGTGCCGGTGTGTATGGTGATGATGGGGGCGGTAGTGCCGGTGTGTGCAGTGATGATGGGCACGGTAGTGCCGGTGTGTGCAGTGATGATGGGGTCCCTCTTTCTCTCTCTCTTTGGCATGACAAAGAAAAAAAAAAACCCAAAAAAAAACGGATCCGTTTTTTTTAACCAGATCCGTCGCATCAGTTTTTACACAATCTGCGACAGATCCGTTGCATCAGGCACAAACCGGATTGTGCCTGATGGCAAAAAGCGGATGTGTGAAACCAGCCTAATCTCTACACCTAGTAAGGAACTGGTCATCGCTCCCTCCATCCTCCCCGCCCATCTTACTTCCTTCTCAGAACTGTTCGTCACCATAAAATCCTGTCTCCAGACACGAACAGCCATCTCATGGCCTCTCCTGCTCCCACCTTGTAACACTCTCTCTGCTTCTCCTCATTGCTTTTGATAGCTCCCCAATACTTGGTCCTCCACACCATATCCCCACAGTAATTTCTAATCACCATCCCAGATCTATCCCAAATTCTTGCAACCTTAGTAACTTGATACCCATTCACATAGCCCCCACTTCCGCTAACAGACGTTCTATGGAATGCTAGCTCTGTCTGCAATAAATTTTACTATATCTATAACCTATTCATCACTAAAACTTTCCTTCCTCAGTATCACTGAAACCCGGCTCACCCCCTCTGACACTACCTCTCCACCTGCACTTTCTTAAGGTTTAGTGCTAGGGTCCCTGCGCTTCTCAGTCTGTGACCTAGTCTTCCAGTACTTACTTACATGCAACCTCTGATCCTTACAAGGTATCCTTCTCTACTCCCCTCTTATCGCCTCTCCCTCAACCACATACAAGATTTCTCCCATGTATCTCCCATAATCTGGAACTCTCTGTCCCAACACATCATAATCTCTTTACCATGGAAATCTTCAGAATGAACCTGAAGCTCCACCTCTTCCAACAAGCCTTCAATTTGCAGTAACCCTCAGTCCACTATAGCGCTGCATGACCAGCTCTACCTTTGCCTACTGTATCCTCACCCATCCCCTGTAGACTGTGAGCCCTCATGGGCAGGGTCATCTCTCCTCCTGTACCTGTCTGTGCCTTGTAATGCTCATGATTATTGAAATTGTCTCTATTATGTATACCCTTTTCACATACAAAGCACCATGAAATAAATGGCGCTATAATGATAAATAACAATTTTTATATATGTTATGTGTTGCTGCATTGTTTTAATTCGTACGAAATTGAGGTCTTAACTACTCGGGTCATGAAAGCACTTCCAGAACCTCTGCCTCCTTAAATTGTTTCACTGCCCAACACTTGCCTCTCTAGCTTGATTGATACCTCATCATCTGTCAGACATCAGGCGCCAAACAAGGAAATCAGACAGTGGGTCATCAATCAAGTTAAAGAAACTGGTACTGGATTGGGAAACACCCTTGGAAGGCATGCCCAAAGCACTTAACGCCTCACTTGCATGAAAGTTAAAATGCTGATTTTTCTAGAAAGCAGCAAAAAAAAAAATAGAGGATATAAAGGTGTTGATGGATTTAGCTTTCAAAGACCTACATGCCTATATATGTGAGGGAAGGGTGGGGAGGGGGGAGGGTTCTTGTTGCCAGATTCCATTTAAAAGGTAATCTGTCAGAAGATTTTTGCTATGTGACCTGAGAAAGCATGAAATAGGAGTGAAAGCCCAAATTTCAGCGATGTGTCACTTATCAAGCTGTGTGCTCTTTACTTGTAATTATCGTTTTAGCACCAGGAGCTTATGATTGCTTGGACTACATCAGCTACACCGGCCCATAAGTGCTAGTCCAACCGCACCCCCTCCTCTGATAAGCAACTCACTGTCAATAGACTATGTACATAAAGGAGCCTGATGTAGGTGGGGTTAGCTTTTTCAGCTCTACTTCATACTACATCTAAGAACTCAGATTGTGCCACAACTGCTGGAACCAGTAAACTAAGTGATACCATTATGCTGCACTCAATGCATGCCATATTACACAGCCTTTCAGCTTATAGGAAAACATAGATCAACATTATGGTAGTATTAAATAGTATACAGATTAGTCTACAGTCCATAGTATGGGGAAGTAAAGGTTTAGCAAACTAACGGAAGTGAGAAGTGGAAAATGAAAGTTGTAATTTAGTTGCTACGGGTAGTTGCTCCAATTTGCCTTAGGCTAGGTTCACATTTCCGTCAATTTGTATCAGTCACAATCTGCGGCTCTGGTAAACAACGGAATCCGTTAGGCGGATTCCGTTGTTCCCATATACTTGTATGAGCGGCGGATTGTGACTGATAACTCTGCATCCTCCGCCCGACTGATCAGTCGTGGAACGACTGACTGTCGGGCGGCAGGAACGCAGCATGTAGCATTTTTTGAGCAGCGGAATCGTTTTGATCCCTCTGCGCATGCTCTCTCTTGTTGGCGAAACGATCAGCTGATCGCCCGGCAGCCAGCTTCTGTGAGCGATCAGCTGATCACCCGGAGGCCGGCTTCTGATCGCTCTCATTAGCTGGCCGCCGGGAGATCATCTGTTCGCTCTCAAAAGCCGGCGGCCGGCTATTGTGAACGATCAGCTGATCGCTCTCTCATCCGTTGCACAACGCATCAGTCACAAGCGTCAAGCAACGCATGTGACTGATGCAAAATAGCGGAAATGTGAACCTAGCCTTACAGTAGTTGTGATAAATTGCACTGGTTCTTCTCAGCTGCAATTTTTTTCACCTCGAAGGCATTGACGATTGATAATCTAGAGAGGTAATCAGCATACAATTGATACCATTTTTACTGCTGTAAACTTTATGCAGTGGTGATAATAATTGAATATACTGGTATTAGAGGAATATTGAAAAAAAAATAACTAAATTTAAATTGTGTTAAACTTACCATTTAAAACAATGAGAACCTTTTTCCACTGGGTATTTCCGACTTTAGGGGTCTGACAAAACAAGATTTTGTGCTTGTCAGAGACAAATATTCGATCCAACACAAACTTGGAAACAAAGGAATGTGAGAGGTTCCTGAGTAATTCATTTCTGCATACACTTCTGAGTAGTTCCAGTCGTTCCTTGTGGATGAGATCGATGAGGGTAATATTTTTCAATGTTTCCACTGTCGGCTGAAAAAAATAAATACACATCTCAAAAAATTACCATTTCGGGGCTACTTACACATTCAGATTTCAAACTTATCAATGTTATTTTATATGAGACATACAGTATATCACAAAAATGAGTACACCTCTAACATCTTTGTAAACATTTTATCTTTTCCTGGGACAACACTGAAGTTATGAAACTTTCACACATTGTAAAGTAGAGTACAACTTGTATAACCGTGTAAATTTGGTGTGCCCTCTAACTCAACACGCAGCCATTAATATCTAACCAGCCTGCAACAAGAGTGAGTATACCCCTAAGTGAAAATGGTCAGATTGTGCCCAAAGTGTCAACCTTTTTTGTGGCCATTGCATCAAATTAGTCTGCATGGCTGTTGTCCCAGAAGGAAGCCTCTTCTAAACATGATGCACAAGAAAGCCAACAGTTTGTTGAAGACAAGCTAAGGATATAGATCACTGGAATCATATCATATGGAAACATAGATACATTTATTTGGTTTGGATGGTGTCAAGCGTGTGTGGTGGCAACCAGGTTAGGAGTACAAAAACAAGTGGGTCTTACCTACAATCAAGCATGGTGATGGGACTGTCATGATTTGGGGCTGCATGAGTGCTGCCAGCTGTGGGGTGCTTCAGTTCACTGAGGGAACCTTGAATGACAACATATATTGTGACATACTGAAGCAGAGTATAACCCACTCCATTCGGAAACTGGGCCAAGGGCAGTATTCCAACATGATAATGAGCCCAAACACACCACAAAGACAACCACTTTCTTGCTAAAGAAGCTGAGAGTAAAAGGTGCAGGACTGGCCAAGCAAGTGTCCAGACCTAAACCCTATTAAGCTTCTGTTGGGCATTCTCAAATGGATGGTGAAGGAGAGCAAAGTCTCTAACACCGACCAGGTCTGTGATGTCGTCATGGAGGAGTGGAAGAGGATCCCAGTGGCTCCTGTGAAACTCTAGTGAACGCCTGCCCAAGTGTGTGCAGGTTTGCGATCCACTGCAGGGCCTCCTGCTCGGCGTCTGGGGAGTATGGGAGGGTGTCCACTGTCTATAATGAAGTGTCCTGCAGTATCTGTAACTTTTTTAGCTGCACGGACACTTCATTATTGAACTGCAACTAGGGCTTATTTTCGAGGGAGGGCTTATATTTAATCCTTGCTCTGAAAATGCTGAAAATCCCTGCTAGGGCTTATCTTTGGGGGAGGTCTTATTTTTGGAAAAACACGATATTAATTTCAAAATCCCTGATGACAAAAGTGAGTACACCACTAAGTGAAAATGGCCAAATTGTAGCCATATTTTGTATGGCCACCATTATTTTCAAGCACTTGGGCAGGCTATCATCTCCAGAGGACAGGAATCGATAGCAAAACCCGACCCACATATTAGCTATTCGGCAGCTGCTGCCAATCAAAAAGCTACATTGCCTTGCGAAAGTATTCGGTTCCCTTGAAATAGTCAACCTTTTCCCACATTTCAGGCTTCAAACATGAAGATAAAAATTTTAATGTTATGGTGAAGAATCAACAACAAGTGGGACACAATTGTGAAGTTGAACGAAATTTATTGCTTATTTTAAACTTTTTTAAAAAATAGATAATTGAAAAGTGGGGCGTGCAATATTATTCGTCCTCTTTACTTTCAGTGCAGCAAACTCACTCCAGAAGTTCATTGAGGATCTCTGAATGATCCAATGTTGTCCTAAATGACTGATGATGATAAATATAAGTCAAGCCACATATGTGTGATGAAGTCTCCGTATAAATGCAACTGCTCTGTGATAGTCTCAGTGTTCTGTTTAAAGCGCAAATAGCATCATGAAGACCAAGGAACACAACAGGCAGGCACGTGATACTGTTGTGGAGACGTTTAAAGTCAGATTTGGTTACAAAAAGATTTCCAAAACTTTAAACATCCCAAAGAGCACTGTGCAACGATTACCGTATTTTTCGCTTTTATTCACTCTTGTTCCCCCAAATTTTGGGGGAAAGTAGGGGGTGCGTCTTATAATCCGAATATACGGGAGGGGGGGGTATATTATATATATATATATATATATATATATATATATATATATATATATATATATATATATATATATATACACAGACACACACACACACGCGCGCAGACCAGTGGAAGTGCAGGCCGCTCTGGAGCGGTGCTGGGGGCTGCTGGGGGAGCTGGTGGGGGCAGGTTGAAGCTGTGGGCGGCAGCGTTTGATCTCCTGCTCCCGCTCATATAATATACACAGCCGCTGTCCATCAGCGTGGTGCTGAAACTGCATCTCGCTGATGGGCTGGGAGAGCTACACATATTATATCTGCCTGTGCTTACCTTTGATCGCACATGCCCCTCTCTGTGTGTTAGATATGGCCCCCATGCTGCTGCCCATAGTAAAATAATAAACTCTTTACTCACCTCATCCTTCGTGTCTGCCTGTCTCCCTCCTGCCGCTGTGATCAGGCACGCAGAGATATCTCTCTGCTGTCCCCATCACATGACCGGCACTAGAACCAGGAAGTAGGAAGTGCAGGAGACAGGAGGAGCTCAACCTCGAGGAGGGAGACACGAGACAGGACAGTGCTGCAGAAGGTAAGGAAAGAGTTTATTTTACTAAAAGCAGCAACATGGGGGCGATATCTAACAGAGGGTGATGTGTGCCAGCCACAGTGGGCCTGTGTGCCAGCCACAGTGGGCCTGTGTGCCGGCCACAGTGGGCCTGTGCGCCGGCCACAGTGGGCCGTGCGCCGGCCACAGTGGGCCGTGCGCCGGCCACAGTGGGCCGTGCGCCGGCCACAGTGGGCCGTGCGCCGGCCACAGTGGGCCGTGCGCCGGCCACAGTGGGCCGTGCGCCGGCCACAGTGGGCTGTGTGCAGCAATAGGGGGCCTGTGTGCCAGCCACAGGGGGCCGTGTGCAGCATTAGTGGGCCGAGTGCCAGCCAGAGTGGGCCTGTGTGCCAGCCAGAGTGGGCCTGTGTGCCAGCCATAGAGGATGTGTGCCAGCCATAGGGGAAATGTGGCATCACTGGGGGACGTGTTCAATAAAAGGTGGCCATATCCACATTAAGGGGGCTAATTTTAGGATGAGGGGGCTATGAGGGACATATACCCTATATTATTTGTTAGACGGACACTGGCATTATAAGACGGACCCCATTTATTAAAAAATTCTCTATTCCTTGACCAAATTTGGGGGTGCGTCTTATAATCAGGTGCGTCTTATAAAGCGAAAAATACGGTATATTGAAATGGAAGGAGTATCATACCACTGTAAATCTACCAAGACACGGTCGTCCATGCAAACTTTCATCTCAAACAAGAAGACTGATCAGAGATGCAGCCAAGAGGCCCAGGATCACTCTGGATGAACTGCAGAGATCTACAGCTGAGGTGAGAGAGTCTGTCCATAGGACAACAATCAGTCGTACACTGCACAAATCTGGCCGTTATGGTAGAGTGGCAAGAAGAAAGCCATTTCTCAAAGATATCCATAAAAAGTGTTGTTTAAAGTTTGCCACAAGTCACCTGGGAGACACCAAACATGTGGAAGAAGGTGCTCTGTTCAGATGAAACCAAAATCAAACTATTTGGGCACAGTGCCAAAGGATATGTTTGGTGTAAAAGCAACACAGCTCATCAACCTGAACACACCATCCCCACTGTCAAACATGGTGGTGGCAGCATCATGGTTTGGGCCTGGTTTTCTTCAGCAGGCATAGGGAAGATGGTTAAAAGTGATGGGAAGATGGATGGAGCCAAATACAGGACCATTCTTGAAGAAAACGTGTTGGAGTCTGCAAAAGACCTGAGACTGGGACAAAGATTTGTCTTCCAACAAGACAATGATCCCAAACATAAAAGCAAAATCTACAATGGAATGGTTCACAAATAAACATATCCAGGTGTTAGAATGGCCAAGTCAAAGTCCAAACCTGAATCCAATCGAGAATCTGTGGAAAGAGCTGAAAACTGCTGTTCACAAACGTTCTCCATCTAACCTCACTCAGCTCGAGCTATTTGCAAAGGAAGAATGGGTAAGAATTTCAGTCTCTCGATGTGCAAAACTGATAGACACATACCCCAAGCGACTTGCAGCTGTAATCGCAGCAAAAGGTGGCGCTACAAAGTATTAACTTAACGGGGACAAATAATATGGCACGCCCCACTTTACAGTTATTTTTTAAAAAAAGTTTAAAATAAGCAATAAATTTCGTTCAACTTCACAATTGTGTCCCACTTGTTGTTGATTCTTCACCATAACATTAAAATTTTTATCTTTATGTTTGAAGCCTGAAATGTGGGAAAAGGTTAAAAAATTCAAGGGAGCCGAATACTTTCGCAAGGCACTGTATATATTTCTGTAACTTTACTTGCCTGTATTTCAAAAACTATACATCCAATCTGAAAACTAAAGGTATGTATAGAATCAGCAGGATAGTGCCTTAGTTTATATAGGAAAATCCTGGTGATTGGTTCGCTTTAAGTGTGAAGACGCAGGTTTCAAGAGTTTGAAATTATCTCTGGTTAAAGAGTAAGGTTTTTTATTTTTTTTTACAGGTGTCCTTGCTAAAACAGGTTTTGTTTTTACACCTGCCTTTGTGGATTCAGATTTTTCTTTGAAACTTACTGATCATGAATTCACTATTAACTGCTGCCACCACCTCGGATGCTGGTTTTAGGCTCAGTGCGCATGATCAGAAGTCCCCAGATTTTCAGTCATGCGCACTATGAAACGGGTATACGCATCCCAGCTTCAAACTCATGTAGTGCGCATGACAGGAAGTCCAGAGACTTCTGATCATACGCACTGAGCCGAAATCCAGCGGTGGCAGCAGAGAGGCGAGATCGACCATGCCTCTAACAATGCACATTCATTAGCATGTTGGCACGCCCACAGGAGTGTGCTTACATTCTAAGGGGTACAACGACTAGCCAAGGAAAATAACACTCTTGCAACAAGTCCCTGGCCTCATTAGCATATCATAAAGGATCTTTAGCAATACTTTTTCTAAAGATCCCTTTATCTATGGTACTATAGGCTGGGATTGATAGGCAGGGATTAGCAATATGCACCCAGATCTGCTCTTGGTTCTGGGTGCATACAGGACCTGACAGGTTCCGTTTAGTTCTCTCTTCAGAGAGAGAAGCCTTGAAAGGGTATATTCAAAAATATCGCAATTGTAAATATAAATTAGCCCACTAAAAAAAACACTCCTACCCCACAAGTTTAATATAGGTACAGTAAATCTGCCTTATAATTAAGACTGGTAGAAAAACTTGTGCCCAATTTAAAAATCCAGAAGGCCTCTCTTTTCAACAAGAAGTTGTTCCCAGGTAGTCCTGGCATGTGAACATTTCATATCAATTGATTGCGTTTGCTGTGTTTTCATTACACTGTATATAGAACTGACATCTTCTTATCATATGTTGAGTACCTTTCAAACTGATTTGTGTTCGGAGGTGAGGCTTTTCCTTGGTGACATGCTGCCCACTTTCTGAAGGGATCTATTCTCCAAGTCGCCGATCTGTATCAGGAGATGTTGTTATCGGGCATCGTGCCAGACATTGACGTCTTCACAAGGATTTTTTAACTTTTATGACATCTTATCTGAAAGGATTTACTACACGACAATTGTTCCAAGTAGATGACCTGTATCCTTAGACCTTTAGACGTTTTCCCTGGCGTCATGTCTGGCAACAATTTCTTATTGTTATTGTTTTCTGCATCATATATTCAGTGACTACTTTTTCCTCTTATTTAATTCTCTATTGTAGGTACAGGGTGTTGTTTTTGTTTTATTTTGTGCAATAGGCTTTTCATCATGAATATTTATCGAAGTTTTTGTTTATCTGTCCATTCATTTATGGTTGGACATTTAGAGACAGATATTATGACCTAGGTTATTATTTTGCGTCTTTTTCAGATTTCATGTCTCTTCTGTTTCTGTGTGAACATTTGTTAATTCATGCTCATGAAGGGTCAATTGCATGTTTCCTCAGTGAGAGGTTTCTGCCCCACCCTTACTCACAAGAGGGTTATGTATGTATGTATGTATGTATGTATGTATGTATGTATGTATGTATGCATATTATATATATATATATATATATATATATATATATATATATATATATATATATATATATATATATATATATATATATATATATATATATATATATGTATATATTATAGACCCACCCAAGTTTGTTGTTTTATTTTATATGCATCTTTATCATGATTATGAGCTGACTGTTGCTTGAAATGCGTCAGTTAGCCATGCCTTGATATTGCATAATTTAATTTTTTTAATTAAAATAGTTTTTTCAATCTACTGCAGATGCTGGACCAATTGCTCTAAACCTTCAGGTTTAGGGTACTCCTAATCTGTATAGGGACCTATGGTTAGCATCTCCCCTGGCTTGTTCTTCCCTGTGTGAGCAAAGGGCTCAGCCGTAACACTAAATTGCCGAGAGAAGTAACAAGAGTTAGGGTAAGTTCACACACTGCGTTTTTTTGATGCTGCGTTTGTGCGTTTTTTGCCACAAAAAACGCACATAAATGCACCCGCGGCAAAAACGCATGCGTTTTTATCGCATATTGGTGCTTTTTTTGCTGCGTTTTTTTTATCAGTGAACAATGCCATTAAAGATTGCTGGAAAAAAAAAAAAAAAGGTCTGATGTCATTTCCTTCTTCAATATGTTCTTCATTCTCCACTAGTGTATGCAAAAGAGCAGACAGCTGCAAAACTACAAGGCTCAGCATGCTCTATTCAGGACTGTATGCTGGAGGGAGAGGCAGGGGGAGCAGAACTACAAGGCTCAGCATCCTCCATCCAGGACTGTATGCTGGAGTTTTTTGCCCCCCAAAAAAATTACGTGGGCTTCGCCCAATTTTTGTGTCCAGCCAGTTACAACTAGGCAGCTGGGGATTGGAATCCGCAGTGCAGAGTGCCCAAGCTTTCTGTGCACCCCTGCTGCGAATTGCAGTCCGCAGCCGTCCCATAAAATGGCGCTTTCATAGAAGCGCCATCTTCTGGCGCTATATCCAACTCTTCCAGCTGCCCTGATGCCGGGTGGCTCGCTGGGTAATGATGGGGTTAGGGCTAGCTGTATATTATCAGCTGGCTCGAAGCCCGAAATTCATGGTGTCACGCCAATATTAGACATGGCCACCATGAATTTCTAGTAAAGATAAAAAAAAAAAACACAACACACAGAAAAATATTTTTATTAGACATAAAACACAACACCATTAATGACTCCATCTTTATTGAAATAAAGAACCACCCTCCACAGTAATCCAAGGGTCAAGGGTCCCCCGCCGTCCAATCCGGATCCAATATCATCTGAACGGCATGCTGTGTTTAAGAGCCCAGGCCGCTGTGTAGAGCGTAAAAATGACTTTATAATACTTACCCAACTATTGCTGCGGTGGAGTTGGGTCATATGGGCGTCTCCGTTTTCCGGTGCAGGCGCCTACTCTTTCAGCCATCTTTGTCCTCTTTCTGAAGCCTGTGTGCATGACGCGTCCTATGTCATACACACTTGCCGGTCCCGCGCAGACGCACTACAATACTTTGATCTGCCCTGCTCAAAGCAGATCAAAGTGCGCCTGCGCAGGACCTTAATGCCAGCGAGTGTGTATGACGTAGGACGCGTCATGCACACAGGCTTCAGAAAGAGGACGAAGATGGCTGAAAGAGTAGGCGCCTGCACCAGACAACGGAGACGCTTTTTCGTGCTCCCATGTTATATATCATAATCTATAATTTTTCTACCAATTATGGAAGCTAATAATACCATGGCAAAATGATGGAACAATGGCGATGATTTTTTTCAACATGAATAATCGGAGCAGACTACATAAAGAATTACAACTTGTGCCAGATGGACCCAAAGATTTAAAAGTTAATATGGAATCATTGGAGAAACACATCCATTCTCGTTTAAAGATCTGGTGGGATTGCCAAATCCTGCAAAATTATACTTGGAAAGATCTGATTCCACATGGTTTATGCCTATGAAAAAAAATCTACAACTGAATCTGGAGATGTTTTTTCTAAAAAAAAAAAAAAAATGGGAATCCATTCTCTCAACTTGCTCCCTTAACTCCTTTACGACCATAGGATTTAACGGTACGTTCTATTTTAACGTGACTTAACAACCAAGGGCCGTAATGGTACATCAAAAAATTGCGGGGGCACGGGGGGCTGTGTTCCCACAATCGGTGACTCGGCTTACCCAACACCTGAGCCTCTGCTCCCGCAACCAGGGATGGTGCCTGCGTCATTCCTTGCTGCTTAACCCCCTAATTGCCACGATCAATACAAATCGCGATACTTATGGGATTGGGAGAGGAATCGCGCTCCCTCACCTCTCTGATCGGGACCCCTGAGATGTAATTGCGAGGGCCCGATCGTTGTCATGACGACTTCTGGGTCACCTGACTACTGGGAGCCTACGGAGAGCCAGTGTGATCATGCCTTCAGCATGATCACATGGATTCTCTCACTGCAGCTCTGACAGCTGCGATGTCCTGCAGTGATAGAGCACTGCAGAACATTGCAACTGCGATCAGAGCACTGTGGGGTGCTATCGCATAAGAGGGCTAAGTGAAAAAGTTAAAAAAGTTAAAAAAAAAGTAAAAATATTTAAAAAAAATAATCAGAAAATAAAGAACAAAACCTAATAAATTACAATAAATATATATTTGAGTAATTATTTTTTTTTAAAAAAAAAAAAAAGTACACATATTTGGTAAAAAGTACACATATTTGGTATTGCTGCGTCTGTAATAACTGAAGCTATAAAACGGTCACACTAGTTAACCCCTTCAGTGAACACAGTATAAAAAAATAAAAAAGTAGCAAAAACTATGTCTTTTCAACATACAGCTGGCAAAAAAGTGGAATAAAATGCGATCAAAAAGTCATTTATAAATCAAAATGGTACCGCTGAAAACATCATCTTGTCATATAGCTCCATCAGCCAAAAAAATAAAAAAGTTATAGCTGTCACAATGCAAAAACTTTTTTTTTCTTCCTATAAAATTGTTTTTATGGTGCAAAAGTGGCGAAACAAAAAAAAAAAAAAACAACAAAACTATATAAATATGGTATTGCTATAATTGTACCGACCTGAAGAATAAAGCTCTTATCACTTTTACGGCACGGTGAATGGCATAAAAAAAACAAAGAAAAACTATTCAAGAGTTGCTGTTTCTTTTTGATTCTGCCTCACAAAAAGTGGAATAGAAAGCAATCAAAAAATTATATGAATAAAAATGGTGCCAATAAAAACTCCAACTCATCCCGTACAAAACAAGCCCTCACATGACTCACATGCTGAAAAATATAAAACCTATAGCCTTCAAAATCCTGTGATTCAAAAAGCCTTTATTTTGTAAAAATTGTTTTTAAGTGTGATAGTCGCCAAACCTAAAAAAAAACAAAAAAAACCAACAAAACTATATAAACCTGGTATCACTGTAATCATACTGAACATGGGAATAAAGCCACCTAATCACCGGTACCACAAGGTGAACAGCGTACAAAAATAAATAAAGCCAATTCTTCAACTGCTGAGTTAATTCTGTCTGTAAAAGATTGCGGGGTATAGCGCAGCTCATATTTATCCTGGGCTCTACGCTGAACGCTTGCACCGGGATTATGTGTAAG